>NC_142032.1:102400854-102575854 GCF_982192425.1 Myodes glareolus | reverse complement strand
CAAGCCTAATTTTTGAGGTACATAATTTCAAGATTTTAGGAGCTATATGGGACTATGAGGAGGTTCAGAAGGTTGCTACACAAGCCTGGCAACCTTAATTTGATCCCTGGAACATATAATAGAGAATCAACACTATAAAATTGTTTTCTGAATTCCATATACTTTTCACATATATAAATAGATAATTTTAGGAGCTATAATTTCAGTAAAATGAAGTGGGTGAAGTTAGTCCTAATATTTAACTTAGCATATCCAAAATATTTAACATGTAATCAATATTAGGAATTACTGAGCTATTTTAGAGCCCATCTCAAGATGATCTAGGTACCTGTTGGGGCAGGTGCTTAATTGTCACTATGACTAGTGGTCTCCAAACTGACAATGCTGATACAGAAAATAAAAATGGAAGACAAAAGCCAGGTGTGGTGACACATGCTTTTAGTTACAGCATCTGAAAGGTAGAAGCAGGCTGATCCCCAAAGCTTGAGGCCATCCTGGTCTACAGAGCAAGTTTTAGGCCTGCTAGGACTACACAGAGAAATCCTGTTTCTAAAAACAAAAAATAAACAACCAAAAACTAGGTTAAAAGACAAAATGTATCAGTGACCCCAGGATTTAGTTATTAACATTCCTGGCAGACAAAGAAAGCCTTGGGATATGTAGTACTCATCACAGGAACCAAAGGAAAAATTACTCTGTGTGCAGAGACAATGGAATTAACGAGTACTATTCAAATCAGTTTTGTTAGAAGCCAAACCCAGGAGGCCTATCTGTAGTCGTAGCACCTGGGACTCTAAGGCAGAAAGGTTGTGGTTTTGAGGCCAGCTTGAGCAACACAGTCTCAAAAACAAACAGCAAATAAAACTACAGCAACAACAACAAAATAAAGGACATTGTTGAGAATGCAGACAGCTGGGAAAGCTAGGTGGCTGACGAACACTGGAGGCTGAGGCAGGAGGATCATAAAGTCAGGGTCTGCCTGCATTATGAAATCCTATCTCAACAGCAAGAAAACCCATGAAGGACCTGATTGCAGTTTAGGCTTAATGAATGCAATGCAAGTAAATTCCTTTTGTGTAATTTAATATATGCAAGGACAGGCTTTATCAGTTTTGAAGGAATCAGATCCTGAACCAAGTGTGGTGGTCACACCTCTAGTCTTAGCACTCCGGAGGCAGAGGCAGGGGAGCTATGTTTGAGGCCAGCCTGGTATACAAAGACAGTTCCAGGACAGCCAGGGCTGTTACAAAGAAAACCCCTGTCTTGAAAAAACAAAAAGGAAAAAGAGAAAAAAGAAAAAAGGAGTATCTTGCTTTAAAAATTAGCAGTCTCTTGGGCAAAGTGGCACACACCTGTAACTCAACATTTAGGAAGTGGAGGCAAGGTCTTCAGGAGTCGATGTCATCCCCAGCAACGTAGTAAATTTGAGGACAGACTGGGCTCATGAGACTCTTCAACAGCAAAAGTAGGAGTCTTAACTGATCTTTTGGGATATGTCAGCCTGAGTCACACAGCATCTGAATTCTGTTAAATGTTTGACTGTCCCCATGGACACAGGTTGTTCATTAGGAAGACCGGAATCGTAGATACTAAGTCTACAGGAAGGATGTGGTAACTTGATGGAGACACAGAACTGGAGTTGAAGGCTGAGACTAGTGGCCTCCAAATAGCCATGAAAGCATGCTAATGGTGTGGAAGACCTGGAGTGGGTTACCAACTGTGCAGTAGGAAAGGTTCTAGGCCAGCATAGTGGCATGTTCTTTGAATCCCAGCACTTTTTTTTTTAATACCACCACTCTTAATCCCAGAAGGTAGAGGCAGGAGGATATGTATGAGTTTGAGGCCAGCCTAGTCTACATATCAATCTCTAGGACTAGATAGAAAGACCCTGACCCTACCTCAAAAAGCAAAATAACTAAAGAAGATGATGTTGAGCTTGATTTGGGAGTTACTATTTTCATTATTGGAGACACCATCCTGGGAAGAGAAAGCCAAGGAGGACTGGGGGGAGAAAAAACTGACAAAAGTCAGTGACCAAGAAGGAAGATCTGAGTTGGGCACTAGTGGTCTCCTTCCCACTTGGGAGGATCTAAAGTTCAAGACCCGCCTGGGCTACATAGTGAGATCCTTTCTCAGAAATCAAAGTGTCTGTGATGGCTGACACCTGTAATCCTAGTACTTGGGAGATAGAAGCATAAAGATCAGGGTTCAGTCAGTCTCAGCTGCAGACCAAGTTTGAAGCTATCATTGGCTTACACAAAACTGTATCTCAAAAAAAAGGAGGAGGAAGAGGAAGAAGAGGAAGAAGAGGAAGAGGAGGAGGAAGAAGAAGAGGAGGAGGAAGAAGAGGAGGAGGAGAAGGAGGAAGAAGAGGAGGAGGAGAAGGAGGAAGAAGAGGAGGGGGGAGGGGAGAAGGAGAAGAAGAAGACCAGGAGCTAACAATGACAGAGATAAAGACTCCCCTGGGCAGCAGCAAAGTCAAGCTTGAAAGAACACATGGACGACATGGTAGAGGTCCTCACTGCCCTGACTGGTAGGTGTTTTCTTAGCCAAGATCAGTTTAGGCAGTTTTCTTTTGGCTTAGGAAAATCTATAGACAGTCAACAACTCATTATTCTCTCCTTTTCCCTATGGTGTTAGGGATAGAAAGTACATTTATTGCACATACTTGACAAGCTCTTACTGAGCCATGCCTGCAGCCCTCAGTCATCTTTTCTAGAACTACAGGGATTTAGCGTAGGCAGAAGCCCAACCTACGGTAGTACCTACATTTTACATTATATATTTAATTAAAAATTACATGTATGGCTGTTTTGCCTGCATGTATGTTTGTGCTCCAGTTATGTGTCTGGTGCTTTATGGAGGCCAGAGGTCAGATCCCCTGGGACTAGAGTTATAGATTGCTGTCAGCCATGGTGTAGGTACTGGGAATTGAACCTAGATCCTTTGGAAGAGCAGCCAGTGCTTTCAACTGCTGAGATATCTTTCCAATCTCTCTTTTTTCTTTTTTAAAAATGTTTTCTTTATTATTTATTACGTGTACAGTGTTCTGCCTGCATGTACACTTGCAGGCCAGAAGAGGGCACCAGATCCCATTAACAGTTAGTTGTGAGCCACCATGTGGTTGCTGGAAATTGAACTCAGGACCTTTGGAAGAGCAGTCAGTGCTCTTAACCCCTGAGACATCTCTCCAGCCCCCTTGGTTTTCAACACAAGATTTCTCTACGTGTACTTCAGCCGTCCTGGAACTCACTCTGTAGACCAGGCTGGCCTCAAGCTCACAGAGATCCTCCTGCCTCTGCCTCCTGTGCTAGGATTAAAGGTATGTGCCGCCACTACCACCCGACATGAACATGTATTTTAAAATATCAAAGAAAAATTTTTTTTACTGTTCTTTGGTGGCTAGAACTTTAGAGCAGAGATGATCTTTTTTTTTCTTTTTCTTTTCTTTCTTTTTTTTTTTTTTTTTTGCAGCGATGATCTTGTGTAACACCAGCTTCCAGTGAATTTTCCAGAAGGTAAGACTGGAAGTGGTGCTCTAAGATGATGACTCTGCTTGTCAGTGCTGGTGCTGTGGCTATAAGTGTTCTTTCTTGTGTGTTTATAAGCATGGGTGCGCATGCCTATACAGACATGCATATGTGAGTGGAGGCCCAGGACAATCTTGGATGTCCTTTCTTAGTTGCTACCCATTTTTTTGAGATGGGGTCTCTTAATGGCCTAGAGCTTGCCAGGCAGGCTGAGCTGAGTAGCCGGAGCGCCCAGGAATCTGCTTGCCTCTGACTCCCCAGTGCTGAGAGTCTACATGAGCTCGAGTCCTTAGGCTTGCAGGGCAAGCACTTCACCAACCAAACCATCTCCTCAGGCCCTAAAGTATCTTTTAAATTTTAAAATATAGTTTTGGATTTATTTTATGTGTATGAGTGTTTTGTCTGTATGTAAGTGCACTATAAATGCACCTGGTGTCTGGTGCCTGGGAGGTCAGGAGATTGCCAGATGCTCGGCAACTGGAGTTTAAGACGGATGTGAGCTATCACATGGGTGCTGAAAATTGAGCCTGGGCCTGTAGAAGAGCAGATGGTACTCAGTGCTTTAACTGCTGAGCCATCTCTTCAGCCTTCTTATATACAGTTTTTAAAAAATTATGTCTGACAGGCAGTGATAGCACATGCCTTTAATCCCTGAGTTTGAGGTCAGCCTGATCTACAAAGTGAACTCTAGGACACCCAGAGATGTTACATAGAGAAACCCTGTCTTGAAAAGAATATATAAATATACATGTATAAATATTTAATATTATATAATTTTGTATGCACACACACACACACACACACACACACGCAGGTTCTCATATAGCCCTAGCTGGCCTGGAACCCACTATGTAGCTAAGGATGACTTGAATTCCTGATCCCCTCTGCCTCTGCTTCCTAAGTGCTAAATACAGGCATATGCCACCATACCTGGCTTTGTAGAAATCTTTTGTTTCCAGAAAAAACAGATCATTTAAGTTTATTTTTATCAATTTAGGTATTAAAGCTGGCAAGAATCGATTCCTACTCGTGGTCTGTCCTATATCTATCTCATTTGCACTATAACTTAATTCCACCCCTCTGATGCTGAGCTCAGCTTTTGACTCAGCCAGTGAGATACTGATAAAATGAAAACAGCCAGGTGGTGGTGGCGCACGCCTTTAATCCCAGCACTCAGGAGGCAGAGGCAGTGGATCTCTGTGAGTTCGAGGCCAGCCTGGTCTACAGAGTTAGTTTCAGGACAGCTCCAAAGCTACAGAGAAAAAAAAGAAAAAGAAAAGAAAACAACAACAACAACAACAAAAACCCCAGAAGATTTAATGTTTTGTTTTGGGCACTGGGCACAAACTCAAGAGTCTTTTATATGCTAGGCAAGAAGTGCTCTAGCATTGAGCACATACATTTCCAGCCTAGCAAATAGAAACTTTATAGAAGACTTGCTGTCCTGCTGTCTGCCAATGCCATGAGAACTGGCTGGAGCACTAGAGGATGTGAGACAGGAGCCGCTGACCTCAGCTGGGGCCAGACAGACAAGCCTGCAGTCAGCTAACTCCCAAATATCAGGATTGGAAGGGTCACCTAACCCATAGACTGCACGCAGATGTATGAACTCAGGCAAGGTAAGAACAATCCAGGTAACTCAGAGTCATCAAAGAAAGAATAAATGCTTGTTTTAAGCCACTGTGATTTTGGATGGTTTGATACATAGCAATAGCTAACTGACCCATTCCCCAGCTGCACTTTGGACAAAACTTTATCATCATGTTTTCTTACTTGTGAAATGAAGACAAACCCTACCTGCAGAGCTATGGTACAGCCTAACACAGATGCTCAATAGCGGGAAGAAGCTGTACTGTCAGTACTGTACTGTGTGCTACTGGAACTGAGTTAGACCTTTAGTCCTCCATACTAATTTCTTTATTACTTATTTAATTTCCATTTTCTCCCTGTAAACTTGAGGACAGGGACAGGAAGTTAGACTTCTGTTTTGATAAATACTCTACACTGAACTTGACAAAGACTAGGTACTGGTTTGATGGATAAATGGAGTAATTAAGGAATAAATGACTGAAATGTGTCACAAAGAAGGCCTGCCTTCTAGCCCAGATGGTACCTGCTGCTCTCTGGAGTCAGCCACTCTGTTTTTGTTTTCTTTTTTTCTCTTTTCCTCTTTTTTTTTTTTTGTTTTTGTTTTTGTTGTTTTCGAGACAGGGTTTCTCTGTAGCTTTGGAGCCTGTCCTGGAACTAGCTCTTGTTAACCAGGTTGGCCTTGAACTCACAGAGATCTGACTGCCTCTGTCTCCTGAGTTCTGGGATTAAAGGTGTGCACCACCACTGCATGACTATACATGGTATTTTTAACTTTATTTAACCAATTCCAGGTTCACAAAAAAATTCCAGTTTGGAGAATTACTAAGAATTTTAATCCATTTTTTGCTAGCCAGTTCCTGCCCTTTCTCTAGCATGTTGTGACATAAATTGTGGGAGGCTTGGAGCAGTATCAGGTGAGGAGAGCTGATGGGAGACTGACAGCCTAGTTTAAAGAGGGTTTCTGTGTCTGGGCTGCATGTGGAGGGGGAAAAAAACAAAGGATGCCATAAAAATTGGCTATGCAGCCAATGTGTTCTGGAAGATTATACATTTCCAAGTGCCAAAGGAAAGCCCAAGGATAATCTGACTCCTGCCTGCCGACTCCCATCTCATCCTCACCATATTCTGCAATCTGGCCAAATCCAATAGCTCACAGTAAGGCCCCTGTACGCCCATGAGCCTCTCTGATTGAAAGCTTCCCTTTCCAGAGTGATCTGCTTGGAATGTAATTTCTTTCAACATTCTCTTTGTTACTTTTGCTTCAGGAATCAACTCCAGCTTGAACTTTTCTGAGGAAAATTTCCTTATCTCCAAATCTGGATGTGGAGCCTCCCTGCTCGGCTCTCGCCCTCCTCTATACTGACTGCCATGGCAGCCCCCAGAGCGCTCGCTCGCTCGCTCTCATTATCTGCTTACTGTCTGTCTGACCACAGACTCCAGCAGGGCAGGCAACATGTTCTTCTCATGGCTGGATGTCCTTGTATACTCACTACCTGACTGCTACGACTAGATAAATGACAGAGAAGGACAGGAGGCATTGTAACTGAGGGACCTAACCTGGTTATTTCTCAAGTGATTGGGAGACCTCTGAAGGATAAGTACAGGCAAAAAACATGTCTCTTTTTTTTGGAGGAAAAGACGAGCATTCCAGGGGCTTGGGATATAGCTGAGAGACAAAAAGTACTTAGTATGTATTAGGTGCTGGGTTGACTTTCACAACCTACTTCCTACAAGAAAAAAAAAAGACATGCATTACAGTTGTGGGCAAAGGCCACGATGACATGTTCTAGTGTGTGCTCAGAAATTTGGAAGACCTTAAAGTGATATAAACTAGAATGGAAAAAAGGAGAATGTATGGTTAGCTAGTGTACAGGCTAGAGAGGGGGGCAGAAGCCACCCTGAGATGCTCCTTTATTCTAACAGCAGGAAGCTAAGAAGAGTGAACAATATCAGATTTTCGTTTAAAAATTATGTCCATTCCCAGTTTGCTTCCTTGCCGTTCCAGTCAGGCCTGCCTCCCTGGAGGGAGCTCGCCTTCTAGTTAGAGGCTACATGACCACTTGCAGGCATGGTGGACCTGTGCCCATGGGGCAGCGTGCTCCAAGGATGGCCCTGAAATCCAAGTCCCAGTGGCCAGAGGTAGGACACTGGGGGTGAACCCCGAGCTCCAGTTTTGTTAAGTAATTGGGGCACAGTCTTCTCTTTCTTTGATGCTCTCCTGCCTCAAGCTACCTTCTCTAATGTGTATGCTGCCACCACTTACCAGGGTGATTGGAATTGGTTGACCGTCATAATTTATATTCAAAACTTGATGGACTTTTAAGATACATTTTTTCCAATAAAAGAATTAAGCAAAAAAAATTATTTTTGTTGAAGTATGCAAAGTATCTAGAAGGGAATGCAGGAAGGGTAGGATGGTAGGTAGGGCTGAATAAACATTATTTACACTTAGGAGGCAGAGGCGGGATGATCACAAATTTGAGGACAACCTGGATGGCAAAGGAAGACCAAGTCTTTAAAAGAAAAACCAATAGTGGGGCTGGAGAGAGAGCTCCGCAAAGACCATGTGCTGCTCCTGGAGAGAGCCTGACTTTGGTTCCCAGCATCACACTGGTATCACCAGAGCCAGGGGACCAGATGCTCTTCTCTGACTTCTCAGGACACGGTTTATCTGTGTAACAGTCCTGGCTGTCCTGGAACTCGCTTTGTAGACCAGGTTGGCCTCAAACTCACTTGAGATCCACTTGCCTCTGCCTCCCAGGTGCTGAGATCAAAGGTGTGTGCTACCACTGCCCAACTCAGAGGGCTCTTGTACACATGTGGTATACACACATTTTATTATTTTACGTGTGCCACATAAATAATAATAAAGTTACTACTTATGTGGCACACATAAAATAATAATAAATCTTTTAGCTGGGTGGTGGTGGTGCTGTCTTTAATCCCAGCACTCAGGAGACACAGGCAGGCATTTGTTATCTCTATGAGTTTGAGGCCAGCCTGATCTACAAAGTAAGGTCCAGTATAGCCAAGGCTACACAAGAGAAACACTTTCTCAAAAAACAAAACAAAACACGCCCCCCCATTAAAAAAAAGACATTTAGTTAGATGTGGTGATGTACACCTTTAATCCCAGTATTTAGGGAGGGAGTTGCAGAGGGAATTACATGAGTTTGTCTCAAAAAAACCAAAACAACAACAAAAACCATTTAGAGGCATAAGGGATGATTTGGAGGGGAGGGAATGAGGGAAACTAGATTTTATCAAAACATATTGTATCCATGTATAAAATTCTCAAACAATAGAAAAAAGGCATTTAGGTATTAAGTGGACCATATTATAAATGGAAGTGTTAGTAAGGATAACACTTGGCGGATGTGACTATTGTGGGATTACTGGATGAATCCCAGGTTTGGAAGAGAGGCTGCAGTGCATCGAGAAACAATGAATTTGACATGTGTCATATCTATCCTGAAAGATGGTAGGGCCACAAGTGGTTCTCCAGATGTGGCATTTAAAGATGAAGGCTTGGCTGGGGACGTGCAGGTGGCAATAAAGGTGTGGGTGTGTTGAGGTGGGGAAACAGAAGAGCAAGCCCAGGGCCAGTGAATCGTGACAGCTTCGGACCTCAGGTGTCCTGGCAGCTGTTTCCTGCTTAATTTAAACGCATTTGATTCCCATTGCCTTCAGTCTCTAGTTTCCTTTCTTCATTAATAATTTCAAGGATGGATCTGAAACTCATTCATGTTGAAGTGTAAATAACTCAAGATGGTCATACAGGTTCTTTTTCCCTCAGGCAGTTTAACATAATCCTTGGGACAAGTACAAGCTGTTGTAGATGCAGCCAGGCCAAGCTACACATAGATAGTTTGGCCTTACAGAAGTGGAAATCTACTTCTAGCTTTGAAATTGGTGTGTTGTGTGGTCTTGGGCAAGTCACTTATCTCTGGGTTTCAGTTTTTCAATTTTTGGAATGGCGATAAATATCCCTGACACATAGAGTTGTTTTAATGAAAAAAGAAAGTGTAAAAGAACGTGAGAAGTTACTAAATCTGACATGAGGAATGTAGAAGAAATGAAGATGTAAACTGTAGCTTTGAGAGGCTCACCAGGCAGGAATGTAAGAGGAAAGGGCTAATTTACAGACAACACTCATATGCACGTGGATGGGAGAAACCTGCTTATTTCTGTGACATTTTCTACATTTCCAGAATTAAGGGCCATGAATTACTCAGATGTGTCATGTTAAACAAATCCTGGTTTGTTTCCTAGAGGTTTTCTAGAGGAAAACCAACACCATGCCCGAGGGAGTTTCTGATTTCCCTGTGTCTGGGACTTGAGGTCCTAGCACTAATACTAGGGAAGCGCCATGCTTGTATAGAGGAGCCAAAATATGTATGGGTATGATATCCCCAGTTTATCTCAAGGATTGTGTTCACCGTGAACAGAGATGAGTGTTTGGGGAGAATCTCAGGTCCCCGATTGGAAATGTTCTTACTCCTTTTGTGGAATTCTTTCCCTTTAAGAGATCTCTAGAGTCCTAGAAAGGTTTTCCTGTTTTCCCGCCCAACTCACCCGCAGTTTCTTACCCTCCGGTCTCAGCGTCCCACTGCCTGAGGGTTATTCAGCGCAACTCCATGGTAACTATCTTCGTCACCACGCCCCAGATAGCGCAGTGAACGTGTTCGTAGTGCCTTCTGGGACTTGTAGTTCAGTCGGGGCAGGACGCCGAAGCCGCGGGGATTGCTAGGATTTGTAGTTCTTGTCAAGGCGAGACCGGGATCCGGAAGTAGTATTACTGCTTCTTCCTTTACTGTGGCCCTCGCTCTTTCTTTTCCCGGGTTCTCCAGGGTGCCCGGCTAACAGCAGCCGACCCGGGCCAATGAGAGGGCGGCGAGAGGGGGCGGGACCATAGTTTAAACTAATTGTGTCTTCACCGTGCGGGATATATCGCGAGGCGAAGTGGCGTCCGGTGTGCGAGTGGCGGAGCAGCGCGCGGCCAGGTAACCGGCGCGGGTCCTTGGCTGACGTCAGGGGATGGCCAGGCCTTGAGGGGTTGCTGACCACTCCAGTGCAGGAGGAAGGCCTTCATAACCGAAGGTGAAAGGGAAACCAGGTTTGTGGGAACCGGGAATGTTCAAGGTGGTGGATCTGTTTGGGGTCTTGTCAGTGGGATTATGACTGAGGACACGGTAACGGGGATTGTGGAATACTCAAAGTGTTGTACCGAAGGTCCCGTGACGCCAGCTGCTCGCTTGTTATTAATGATAGCAGCAGTGGCACCCCTTACCTTCCGCAATGTTTCTGCCGTTGTGTTGCGCGGTATAGGATCTGATTTTTATTTTTCTAACAACCTTGTTCATGTTTTAGAGGTGAGAACTCTCAGATTTATGTTTACCTTGGCAAGGGTGCGAGTTTTGCTATACTTGGGATTTTTGAGGATTGAACATAAATAATGTGAAGGGATAGTGTTGGGATGCCCTTTGTATGGAAACAATGATTTTACCTGCCTTATCTACTTCTTGGTTTAATGTGAGGGCAATCAGATATGTTGTTTCTGCAAGCACCTTCGAGAAAACAAATTTAAGATCTTTTTATTGTTTTGTTTTTCGAGACAGGGTTTCTCTGTTTAGCCCTGGCTGCCCTGGAATGTGCTCTGTAGACCAGGGTGTAATGTTGGGGCATCCATTTTCACCCTGCAGGCCCAGACTATCCAACAGACTTTTCTGTAAAGCAGGCGATCTTTGAAGGACTGACGTACCCTGTCTTGGCAAAGTTTGGCAGTCTCTTCTTTTGTGTTCTGCTGGTCCAGTTTGGACAGCATACTGTCAGCAGTGGAGGCAAGGGCAGTCCCTCAACAAAGAAAGCAAACTCTTTTTTTTTTTAAGATTTATTTAATTATTATGTATACAACATTCTGCCTCCATGTATGCCTGCACACCAGGAGGGCACCAGATCTTATTGTAGATGGTTGTGAGCCACCATGTGGTTGCTGGGAATTGAACTCAGGACCTCTGGAAGAGCAACCAGTGCTCTTAACCACTGAGCCATCTCCTCAGCCCAGAAAGCAAACTCTTTATGTTCCTCAATGCCCATCAGCATTTTTTTTTTTTTTTGGAAGTAAATCGGTGTTACCAGTAGTGGATGTGTATCACCATCATGAAAAACTTTATGTTATTAAAACATTTTAAATTCCATATCTGTAAGTCTTTGGAATGTTTGAAGATCACTTATCTAAAATATTTCTCTGTGTGGCCTTGAAAATATCTTGACTATATGATTGTTAAAGATGACTATTAACCTATATTTCATTATTATCCTAATTATTATCCTAATAGCTTTTAAGGACTAAAATTTTACATTACTTTTTTTTTTTTTTTTTTTTTGAGGCAGGGTTTCTCTGTAGCTTTGGATCCTGTCCTGGAACTAGCTCTTGTACACCAGGCTGGCCTTGAACTTGCAGAGATCCACCTGCCTCTGCCTCCTGAGTGCTGGGTATGCCACCACCGCCCAACTTACATTACCTTTTAAAATGAGTTGCATAGGTATAATGCCTTAAGCAAAAATAGAGACATATATACAGTAGAACAAAAATAGCCTTAAATTTGTATCTGTATACAAAAATCTATACCAATGTAACATATATGAGACTAGTGGTTGTTTAAAAGTAGAATCAACAATCTATCCTTTTATCCCATCATGTTTATCCCACTTTTTTAAAAAAGATTTTTGTTTATTTATTTATTATGTATACAGTATTCTCAGTATTCTGCCTGCAGGCCAGAAGAGGGCACCAGATCTCATTACAGATGGTTGTGAGCCACCATGTGGTTGCTGGGAATTGAACTTAGGACCTTTGAAAGAGCAGCCAGTGCTCTTTACCACTGAGCCATCTCTCCAGCCCTCATATCCCCACTTTTTATCTTCAGAAAGAAATCCCTGAATCTAATCTTTATTCAGTTTTTTTTTTTTTGACTATGATCACTAACAATTTGTAGCCAATCCCCCTAAACAGTGTCAAACATCCATAACTCACCGAATGACCAAAAACTATCCATCCCATCACTTGGGAATATGGGTGTTGTATTCTGTAGACTGCTTCTTGTTGTCTGGGGGCATTGGAATCTTTGGGGAAACTCAAATTAGGTTGAAGCCTGATAGAATAGTTTGTGAAGTTGGACCATCTCAGCCAGCATCCTTTAAGCTGTTCTGGATGCAGAGGTCTGAGGACACTGCAACAGAGGCACTCTGAGTGGCTGGATCACTTTGGCCACCAATTTTCTTTCTTTGTTTCTTTTTTTTTTCTTTTCTTTTTTTTTGTTATAAACTGATTGTCCCATTAGCTCAGGCTTCTTATTAACTCTTATAACATGGCTTGGTACCTTTTTCAGCCAGGCAGTCAAATCTTGCTTCCACTGCAGCTGGGTAAAGGACTCCCACCAGGACTTCCTTCTTCCCAGAATTCTCTTGGCCACCAATTTTCATTGGTATGTGGTCCCCTTGCTTTGAAAACACATAAACTTTCAAAGATAAATATACATATCTGCATTAACACAAATATGGACTGTATGCTGTACACAAGCCAGCCTAAGATGTTTTTTTGTTTCATATTTGAGCAGGTAAAATATATATGTCACCTGTCTTGTAGTTTTTCTAGGTTTATTTCTTTATGTCAGAATTTTCAGGAGGTCTCCCCTGATCAAATCTGATCTCTTAGCAATCTTGAATGAATCCATTCATTCAAGCCTTTCATTTCTGTGAAAATAAAAATATAATCTCTTTCCCAATGCAACATATTTTTTGACTTCCATTTTGAAGCTATGACATTTAAAAATATATAGGTTGGTTTAGTTTAGGAGTTTCCAGATCCAATCTCTCTCAGCAGCTGTTGTTTGCTCATCAGCAATCAAACATTTAAAATCAATACAGCACCATACAGGATCCAGAGTTCCTGAGTATTTACCATCTTTATGTGGCTTTTCCTTTTTGTATTATTTTATTTTCTCTTTAAAGGCTTTACCTTATTATTTGTATGTAGATGAAAGTTTTTGTCTCACCTGGTTTCACAGCCATTCAGTCCCAAATAAACACAAAAAGGCTTATATTAATTATAAACTATTTGGCCTATTAGCTCAGGCTTATTATTAACTAGCTCTTACCACTTAATCCATAATTCTTGTCTGTGTTCACCTTTTCTCAGTAAGGCATTTTCATCTTGCTTCCTCTGTATCTGGCTGGTGACTGCATCTCTGCCAGTTCTCTTCCCAGAATTCTCCCCACCTATACATCTTTCCTGACTACTGGCCAATCAGAGGTCACCCCACCTATACATCTCTCCTGACTACTGGCCAATCAGTGTTTTATTAAGCCAATGTGAGTGACAAATCTTTATAGTGCATTATCCCACAGCATTTATAAACTATTTTTTCTTTTTCTTTTTGAGACTGTGTTTCTCTATAGCTTTGGAGCCTGTCCTGGAACTAACTCTTGTAGCCAAGGCTGGCCTCAAACTCACAGAGATCCACCTGCCTCTGCCTCCCAAGTGCTGGGATTAAAGGCGTGCGCCAGCTCAGCCCGGCCAAACTATTTTTTCTATGATCGACTATCCCATTTTTTTTAAACCTACACACATTTTTTTAAACACACTGTAACCTGTAGAAGTTTCTTCCATCTGAATCTACTTTACTGTGTATCTGTAACCTTTCCTGTCTGCATGAGCAAAACCTTCAACTGCCAGGCAGCTTAGCTCCTGGTGCACTGGCGGCTCAAGCCTGCAGGCAGTGGCCGGGAGAGGCCTCTCTCTACTGTGACCTGCATGAGGAACTGTGGGACTAGAAAGCTTTGTTTGTCTCTGTTTTTGTGTTTGGAATCTTTTAAAAAGCTTTTTCAGGTCTTATGTGGAAAAATGTGCCTTCATGTTGTAGTGAGTCTTTCTCTGTCCCGCCAGCCAGCTCCCAAATTATGACACGGAGACTATTATTAATTATGAAAGCTTGACCAATAGCTTAGGCTTGTTTCTAACTAGTTCTTATTACTTAAATTAACTTGTTTCTGTTAATGTACTTTCTGACTCATGGCCTTATTACCTCATCTCCCTAGTGCCCATCCTGCTTGCTCTGGGTCTCTGGCATCTCCACCTTTCTTCTTCCAGTGTCTTTTGTGCCTGGAAATCCTGCCTAGAGTGATTGGCTGTTGTTCAGCTTTTTATTAAACCAGTCAAAGAGTGACATATCTTCATAGTGTACAAAAAGATTACTTCACAACACTTTAGTGCCTCTCTTGATTCACAAATATTATTTGTTTATTATTTATTTATTTATTTATTTATTTTGAGACAGAGTTTCTCTATGTAGCTCTGGCTGTCCTAGGACTTGCTCTGTAGACCAGGTTGACCTCAAACTCAGAGATCCACCTTCTTCTACCTCCCAAGTGCTGGAATTAAAATTAAAAGTGTGTGGCACCACTGCCTAGCTCTTTGTTTATTTTCTGTTACTTAATGCATTGTATAGTTTAGGGTCTCATGTGTAAGCTTTCCTCAGGCTCACGTAGGTGAGTTTGGCTTGGACCTCCTGATCCTCCTGCTTGTTGAGTGCTGCCGTGCCTGGTTCCTCTCCAAAGCGTATATTTATTTTGGACGGTCTTCCTGCCCTCTTTAGCTTATTTATTCTTTCACAATATCTATCTGTATCTTTTTGTTTTACCTTTGGGTAGTTTCCTTACATCTATTTTCTAGTATTATATTAATTTATTCTCTAGTTGAGTCTGATTTGCTTTTTGAGTTCTTATTTTAAATTCATCCTTCCTTCCTTTCTTTTTTTTTTTTTGTTTTGAGACAGTACTCACAGACTAAACCACACCTGGCTCTAATTCTTATTTTTAAGTAATCCACTTATTTATTTATTTTATGTGCATTGGTGTTTTGTCTGCATTCATGTCTGTGTGAGGGTGTCACATTCCTTGGAACTGGAATAACAGACAGTTGTGAACTGCCATGTGGATGCTGGGAAGTGAACTTGGGTCCTGCCAGTGCTTTTTAATTTTTTTAGAAGCATTTTGTTTTGTTTTGTCTTGTTTGTTTTTTAAAATCTGCCAATTGTATATTGTTTTTGTCTCATGTTTTCAATTCATTTTATACCTGTAATTTATTTTTATTTTTAGTTATTTTAGTTTTCTGTGTAGCCCTGGCTGTCCTGGAACTTGCCCTATAGACCAACTGGCCTTAAACTCGGAGTTCCACCTGCTTCTACCTCCAGAGTGTTGAAACTAAAGGTGTGGGCCATCATACCTGACTGTGTCTTTAATTTTTTAAAAGTCATTTATTCGATGTTTATTAATGCTTGCATTTAAATCTGCGCACCAGAAGAGTGCAGTGACCATGTAGGGACTAATTTGTGAACCGCCATGTAGGTGCTAGGAATTGACCTTGTGTCCTTTGGAAGGGCAGACAGTACTCTTCTTAAGAGCTGAGCCATCTCACTAGCCTCTATCTGGAATAATCTTTTAAAAATTTATTTATTTAATGTACAGAGATGTTTAGCTTGCATGTGTGTCTGTATCCCCTGGAACTGGAGTTACAGACAGTTGTGAACTGCCATGTGGGTACTGGGAATTGAACCCAGGTCCTTTGGAAGATCAACCACTGCTCTTAACTGCTAAGCCATCTCTCCAGCCCTGTCTATAATAATTTTTAAGTCTCCCTTCCGCCTTGGCTTTTCCCCTTACCCCTTCTGTCTTCTGTTTCTCTCTCTTTCCTTCTCTCTCCCCTATTAAATAAATTCTATACCCACCCCCAAAAGTTAACATATTGTCTTTATCATTTAGTTATTGGATCTTTTTAAGGATATTATCCTGATGCTTCATAACTGACTCATGATAGCTTACTCAAGTCTTCTATAATTTTTTGGTTGTCATATTTAAGGTATCATCTATTGATACCTTAAAGAAAGATTTGTTTTTACTATTTATGTGTAGATGTGTGTCTGTGGAAATGTATGGCATGTGTGTGTGGTGCCTGCAGAGGCCAAAAGAAGGTTGTATCTGCTGGAGCTACCAAATGTGGGTGCTGGGAACGGAGCACTGTCTAATGGAAGAGCAGTGTCTGTTCCCAATTCCTGACCCATTGCCTACCCCCCCCACTTTTTTTTTTTTTAAGTGAAAGAAGCAGTTTTACTCTTTGGTCCAAGTTTTCTTTGAGCTGGAAATCTTACTGCTTCAGCTTCCCAAGTACCAGGATTACAAAGTATATAGTTTATAGCCATTTTATATGTGGCCTGATTTGGGTTAGTTCTTCCTGGAGCTTGTTTGTTTGCTTATTTATTTTCATGTTACTAGGAGCTGAACCCAGGCATGTGAGGCAGGTACTCTATCACTGAATTATAACCCAGTCTTCTAAAATGTATTGTGATTGTGTTTACTATGTGTGTGTGCTGTGATGTATGGAAGTTAGGGGACAACTGTAGGCAGAGTTTCTCTGTGTCCCAAAGCTGCTCCTAAATAACCACAGAAAGACTTGCACAGCTTAGGCTTGTCTTTAGCTAGCTGTTAAAACTTAATACATCTCTATTTATCTCTGTGCTGCCCAAGGCTCGTTTACCTCATCTGTGTACTTTTCACGTTGCTTGCTCTGCATCTCGTTGTGTCTCCTCAGACTTCTCCTCCTTCCCAGGTTTTCTCTGAAAACCCTGTAGCCCAGGCTGACCTTGAACTCACAGAGGTCTTCTGGTCTCTGGCTCCCACAGTGCTGGTACTGGCTTTAAAGGCATGTGCCCCCACTTCCCAGTTTAACCTTTTTTTTTTTTTTTTTTTTTTTTAAGCTAGGCAGTGGGAATGGAGAAGGGCAAGGCCTGCCAGAGACGAGTTTACCGTGCTCGAGCTGCTAGGGTCCCTTCACTCTCACCTTTTGTTTTATTTTGGGTTGTTGGGTAAGTGGGCATTAGTCTCTGTGGCTGCTTCCTGCTGACATTGGGGTGTTGTTAATAGGCAACCCAAGGAAGCTGAGTTTTTGGTCAAGGCCGGGAAGAGCAGGCTGTTTCAATTGTTCCATAGAGAAATGTAGTCTGTGAGGCTGACCTGGATGTAGATTCCAAGCAAACAGCTGAGGCTAGTGCTGGAGTTGCCTCTAGTTGATTTGAAATCTTTTGAGACAAATAGACTGTGGACAAAGGTAAAGTTAAGGAGTTTAGAAATTTGGTTTTTGTTTTTTGAGACAGGGTTTCTTTCTGTGTAGCACTTCTTGTGGTCCTGGAACTTACGTTGTAGACCAGGCTGGCTTAGAACTCAGAGATCCACCAGTCTTTGCCTCCCGAGTGCTGGGACTAAATTGTGTGCCACCATTGCCTGGCCTAGAGAAAACATTTTTTTCTTTTATCTTGGATGTACATTTGTTGTGGGAATTCCTTCATCCAATAGCTTTTGGGGTATCAGCCCTTAGGGCGTGGTCTGAGGCGCTATTTGTGGACTGACAAGCAGAGAGATGTAGTGTGCTCGCTGTCTCAGGAGGTTGGAGCAGAAACAGGCTTGTGCTGTTGTTCACGTCTCCTGGGTGACTTCCACCTGGTCCGATGTTCTGTGAGTCCGTGCTTCCCTTTGTGTCCTCATAATAAAGGCCGTTTGTAACGCTTGCAGTGCCTTTCACATTATACATTTAAGACTTTTAGGTTCATGGTCCTGGTAATAGCGAAGAGGATTCCTAAGACCAGGGAAAGGGAGAAAGAACCATGGAAAAGGGAAGAGATCTCTCCCTTAGGAATGGGCAGTGTGTGGGAAAACTTAGGCTGTTGGTTGACAGGAATACTTGTCTGGAGTCAGTTTGAGAGTTCTTGAGAGGAGCCAGGAAAATTTAGATTGGCTATAGAAGGTTAATTGGGGAATAACTTACCTGAAAGTAGGGTCTGGTTATGGTGGGGAGGATATAATTTGAGAAGCTTTTTGTTATGTTAGAATAGTCTTTCCTGGGGTGTTCAGATGGGTTTTGAAATTGAGATATTTTAGGAACATAGATGATTGCAAGACTCTTGGCAAACTGTGAGAGGGACGATTTGTAGCAGGTTTTTTGGGTTGCTGTGGAAAGGTTGAGAGAACTTGGCGTTGGTTTTCAAAGGGAGACTTAGATTGTCAGGGGGATAGTCAGTAGTGGCAGTAGGGAGTTGGCAGCAAGAGGGGGTGAGACTAATGGAGGACTAATGGAGTTGCAAAGAAAGCAATGGGAGGCATTAATGGAAGCTTCAGTGAAGTTGAGAAAGTTTGTTGGGTGACCTTGGCCCAAGTGAGTAGCCATGAGAATGTGTGTTGGAGAGGAGATGGCTTGGGTGTAGTTATGTCTTGTAACTGTGAGGGTAGGGTTTGTCTAGAATGTTTGAGGTCTGAGGACATCTGGATGGTTAATGATTTTAGGGGAGTTAGTTGGCAGTCATTTGGACAGAACTAGGAGTGTGAGAAAAGAGCTGAGATTTGTGGGGAGCAGGTGATGGTGAGAGAACAGGACTAGGTGGGGTGAGCACTGATAATAGAGGGTCAGTCAAAGTGGCCATCTGACAGGAAGGTGTGCATCCGTCTGCAAAGTGTAGGCAGAAGCAGCTGGAGGATCCTCTTGTGTATGAGAGTGATGGAATAGGAGGTTTGTGAGAGTTTTGGACAGGAGTGTAGAGGAGCTAAGGAATGTTGTTGGTGTAAAGGAATAATAATGGAGGAATTGAGGGGAGGATAGGTGAGTGATTTTTTTTCCCCCCTGAGATAGGGTTTCCCTGTGTAGTTCTGGCTGTTTTGGAATTCACTCCATAGAACAGGCTGGCCTCGAACTCATAGAGATCGGCATGCCTCTGCCTCCTGAGTGCTGGGATTAAAGGTGTGCGCCACCACTGCCTGGCTATGAGTGATGAATTTTTTGATTAAAGAAGTTTGGAGGGATAGAATCCGAGGTAGTGGAAGAGATTTAGTAGTGGAGGGAGATAGTGGTGGGAATAGATTGAGATTGTGAGGGACAAGATGGATTGTGAGAGGGAACCCCAGAGTTTGTTAGATTCACAGATGAGCAGAGAGGCTGGAGCAATAGCACATACATCCACAGGGAGGCCAACCACGGGTAGTGGTGTCTAGAGTTTTGGAGAGGTAGGAGACAGGGGCAAAGTGTAGCCACCAACCAGCTCCCAAATAAAGACATGGAGACTTATTAATTAAGGAATTAATTAAGTATACAATATTCTCTCTGTCTGTTTGTATGTCTGCAGGCCAGAAGAGGGCACTAGACTTCATTACAAATGGTTGTGAGCCACCATGTGGTTGCCTGGAATTGAACTCAGGACATTTGGAAGAGCAGGCAATGCTCTTAACCACTGAGCCATCTCTCCAGCCCCCGAGACTTATTAATTATAAATGTTTGGCCTTGGCTTAGGCTTGTTCCACTAGCTCTTTGAACTTATTTTAACCTGTTTCTCTTCATCTATGTTTTGTCTACAGGCTTTTATTCTGTATGTCCTACTTTCCTGCTTCCTCTGTGTCTGTCTGGTGTCCCTCTGGAGTCTCTTTTTCTTTCTTCTTTTTTTTTTTTTTCCTGAGCCTGAACTCCTCCTACCCGAATCCTGCCTATACCTTCTCCCTCACAATTGGCCATTTAGCTTATTATTAGACCAATCAGGTGCCTTAGGCAGGCATGGTAAAACAGCAACTCATCTGTAGTTTTATTTTAGTTTCTTGCTCTTTGGGGGCACACTATCCATCTCCGAAATAAACACATGGAGACTTAGTCTTACTTGGGAATACCTGTTCTTAGTTTGGCTTGTTTCTAGTCAGCTTCTCTAACTTAAATTTTCATTAACTGTGTTTTGCCTCTGGGTTTTACCTTTCTTTGTTCTATATATCTTTTTTTCCATTTTACTCCATGGCTGACTGTGTGGCTGGCCCCTGGCATCCTCTTCTCTTGAGCCTATGTTTCTCCTCCTATTTTCTCTGCCTAACAGTTATGCCTGTTTCCCTCTCCTGCCTAGCTTTTGACCGTTCAGCTCTTTATTAGATGTTTTAGGCAGACCAAGTAACACAGCTTTGCAGAGTTAAACAAATAATAATAAATAAATTAATTAATAAATTAATAATAATAAATAATTAAACAAATAAATAAATGCAAAATAAAAAAGTGCAACATATTTTTGCATCATTAAACAAGTATTCCACAACATAAACAAATGTAACATAAATTAATATTCCACGAAATACATCTTTAACAAATGTAACACATCTTTACATAGTAAAATAAATATTTTGCAATGTAAACAAATGCAACACATCTTTGCATAGTTAAACAAATACTCAGCAACAGAAGGTGTGTCAGATCCCTGGAACTTGTTAGAGATAATTGTGAGCCATAGTGTAGGTGCTGGGAATCAAGTCTGGGTTCCCTCTCTCCAGCCCTCCATCATAAATTTCTGACACTACTAGATTGCTAAATTGTGAACTCATTAAAGCAACTTTTAATTTCTTTTGTAGATCTGGGGTTTCCTTTTCTTTCTTTCTTGGCTTGCTTTCTTGCTTTTGCAGTAGAACCTAGGATCTCTTACATGCTTGACAAGTGCTCTGCACTGAACTGAAGTCCCTCTCTCCTGCCTGCCCCATGGGGCCACCCCCCCGTCACCCCCCACCCCCGTACTCTTTGAGACAAGGTTTCTCTAGCTCTGGCTATCTTGGAGCTCGCTATGTAGACAGGATAGACAGGGCTAGCCTTGAACTCACAGAGATGTGCCTGCTTCTGTCTTCCTAGTGCTGAGACTGCAGGTGTGTGCTCTAACACCTGGTTCCTTTCTTTTGAGCTCAGTGAATCTATGTGTCAGTTTGGTTTCAATCAACAAAACAGAAACTACATGCCAGTTATTTTAAGAGTGAACTCAATAAAGGAAATAGTTTTGAGTCTTTGTTGAATGAAGGACTTAACAAGCCAAAAGAATCTTAGGGATAGTCGTTTTGGTTTATTAATTGTATGAAGTGACTTCCTCATACAGAATTGAGAACAGAGGAAAGTTATCAGACTCAAGAAGTCTGGAGGGATATAAGATCTGATGCCCTCTTCTGCTGTGGAGACATACATACAGGCAGAACACTGTATACATAATAAATAAATATTTTTTTAAAAAAAGAAACACTAAGCCACACTAAGGAAGATGTTCCTTTTATACTCTTCTTGCTTCCCATTTTTCCTTTAGCCCCTGCTTGATAGAGTAGGAGCTAGCTGGTGCAAGTAGGCCAGTGTTCCAACCCCAGCGCTGGAAAGCTGAGCCCAAGCTGGGTGGTGTTGCACACCTTTAATCCCAGCACTTGGGAGGCAGTGTGGAACTCTGTGAGTTCAGGGCCAGCCTGCTCTACAGAGCAAGTTTTAGGACAGAGGCACACTTAGAAACCCTGTCTTGAAAACTGAAAAATAAAAAAGAAAAACAGAAAGCAGAGCCCAATAGGGAGTCATGGAACTGAGAGATGGTAATGGATGACACAGTCCAGGAGGTGTTTACTGTATTTCTGAACATTTCAATCATAATTTAATGGTGGGTTTTCAGGTTGTTTGACTCATTATATCAACTGTAGTAGCAATAGCTAACATTTTTCCCCAGCATATCATGTGAAAGGGGCACTATTCTAAGTACTTTTTATGAACTACTTCCCAAAGATATATGAGGTAAATTCTATTATTATTACTATTTCCTTTTATCAGGAATGAAACTGAGGCACGGATAAATTAGATCATCTGTTCAAAGACATACACTGTGTAAATAATAGAGCTGGTGTCTAATCTCACCATTCTGAGTTTGTTTCCATTTTTAAAGAATTTTTTAAATGTGTGTGTATCTGTCTGAGTGTGTGTATGTGCACCATGGGGGCCAGAAAAGGTTGCTGGACCCTCTGGACGTAGACGTTTTTCTTTTCTTTTCTTTTCTTTTCTTTTCTTTTCTTTTCTTTTCTTTTCTTTTCTTTTCTTTTCTTTTTTTCGAGACAGAGTTTCTCTGTAGCTTTGGAGCCTGCCTTGGAACTAGCTCTTGTAGACCAGGCTGGCCTCGAACTCACAGAGATCCTCCTACTTCTATCTCCCGAGTGCTGAGATTGAAGGCGTTCCCCACCATCACCCAGCTAGTCTTTGTGTTTAACATTGCATGTTTTTTAATTTTTTACTTCTTTGCACACATGTTTGTGTACCACGTTTACACAGTGCATATGGAGGCCCAAGTGGACATTGGATCCCCTGGAACCGTAGTTCAGGCAGTTGTTAGCTGCAGTGTGGGTTCTGGGAATTAAACCAGGATCCTCTGGAAGAACCACTAGTGCTCTTAACTGCTGAACCATCTCTCAGCTATTCTTTTTAATTGTTAGTTTGTTGTTGTTTGTTTGTCTTTACTCTGTAGCCTTGACTGGCCTGGAACTTGCAACATAGCTAGGTTGACCTCAACTCACAGAGGTCCTTCTGCCTCTGCCTAAGAGTACTGAGATCAAAGGCGTGTGACACCATTCACCTCTTTCACTGTTGTTAGACCAGCATGTGTCTTCATTCTGAGTTGTCATTATGTATCGCCTGTGTGTAGTATCCTTGGCCAGAAAAGGACATGAAAATTTCTGCAGAATTGAAGTTACAGATATTTGTGAGCTGCCATGAGGGTACTGAAAACTGCTGGGTCCTTTGGGAAGAGCAGCCAGTGCTCTAAACTGCTGAGCCATCTCTCCAGCCCCTCATCTTGACTTTTTTTTAAAAAGATTTATTTATTTATTATGTATACAGTGTTCTGCCTGCATATATATTTCTGCAGGCCAGAAGAGGGCACCAGATCTCATTAGACATCATGTAGTTGCTGGGAATTGAACTCAGGACCTCTGGAAGAGCTAATGTCTTAACCTCTGAACCATCTCTTTACAGCCCCTTCATTCTGATTCTTTAGTAAAATGCTAAGCATGGTGGGTTTGAGAAGCAAGCTCTCTTGTACAAAGTGCTATAGTTCTTGACCTGATTAATGGAGGTTTTCAGGGAATATTTCTTTACCTTTCTGTCTGATAAACTGGGGTAGTTGCTACTTGGAAAGGGCTTGGGTGCTGTTGATTGGGAGGAAAGAACCAAGATTATGGATTGGCTATTAAGTGGTCAGTCACTATAATAAGGGACCACTTGGCAGAAGGAGAACGATCTAATGGTTTTAGAAGGAAGGGGGGCATTAGTGTAAGCATGCTCCTGGGTTCAGGCTTCTGTTGGCAGCTGTGTTATGTTGCCTTTTCTTCCTGCCCTATTAAGGGCCAGTTTCTTTGAAGTCAGTGCAGGAAATGCCAGTGACTCAGCCTTGCAGATTCCTTCTGCTTATTGCAGCTGCGGACTGGTTTGTCTGGTAAGGAGTAAGAATGCATATATTCCAGCACACTTACCTGACACCTTGGATCTTCCTATGTCTTGCCAGAGATATTTTTTAGGTTGTTTTGGTGCCTTGAGGCAAGGTGGCTGCACCTATGCCTGTAATCCTAGCACTTGGGAGGCTAAAGCAGGAGGGAGGATTGTGAGTTTGTGGCCAACCTGGATTATACAGCAATAATACAGACTAGACTGCAGGCTGCATGGTGAGGCACCATCTAGAAAGCAAAGCAGAACAAAGGATTCAATTTAGAGCTTAGTATGATGGTGCACATCTTTTAATCCCAGCATTTAGGAGGCAGAGGTAGGTTCATCTCTGAGTTTGAGGCCAGCCTGGTCTAACTACATAGCAAGACAAGAACCTATCTTAAAAAACAGTTACTCCAAAGCTACAGAGAAACCCTGTCTCAAAAACAAACAACCCCCCCCCCGAAAAAAAATTGAACTTAGAGGAATTATATTTGTTAAGGAAGGTGAATCTAAAACATAGAGAAACAAACTATAATTTTGCAAAGCAGTGTATAATGTAGACTTGATTGTGTTGTCAGTCTGTAAACCCTGTAGGGATGGTGAGAGTCCCTTCAGTAGCCCTTGTAACTAGGGGAAACTTTGACAGGAAGATGGGGTTTGAAAGAGAGTCAGAATTGGAGGCACGTGGATTATGGTTACTTAAATAAACTGTGATTTGGGCTCCTCACCACACTATTTAGGTTTTATATCACGAAATATAAATAATGGTTCTGTGGTGTTTGTACTTTTCTACCACAGAACCTAGTAGTATGTAGAACTTTTGCTTAGGCTTCATATAGGTCTAAACACTGTTGCTAGCGTTGTACCAGCTGTTTGATCTTGGGAAGTTTCCTCACTTGCAAGACAGAAAAGACAACTAAAAATTATTTAAAAGTTTATTGTAATGTTCACAGTAAAATATTGTATGAATAGTCAAATGTCTTTTGGAGGGGCAGTGCTCCCTCATTTTGTCATATGGCTAACAGGAACATCATTCCTGTGACTTGCCTTACTTATGTCTGAAGGTTTGTTTGTGCCTCTTGGCCCTCTGAAG
The DNA here is from genome assembly GCF_982192425.1 of Myodes glareolus. Taxonomy (NCBI): domain Eukaryota; kingdom Metazoa; phylum Chordata; class Mammalia; order Rodentia; family Cricetidae; genus Myodes; species Myodes glareolus. Next base: position 102,551,310 of record NC_142032.1, on the reverse strand, counting down.
GCAGGAGACAGACAGGGTTGTGATGGACAGAGCAGTGAGAAGAGTGGCTGGCAGAGCTCCAGTCTAGAGTAGTGGGAAGGGCGAGGAAGTGCTAGAAGCCATGCAGTTGGCTTGGAAACGCCACCCAAAGAGTTTAGATCTGATGCTTGAGAAAAATATTGCAAGGGTTTTGAGCCAGAGAGAAATGTTTAAAAAGGAGATTGGTGTAGAGTCTCGTGAGGGACTTTTCCTGGTTTAGACACTTTAATCCTCACAGGGTAGGGCATCCTAAATGCTGACCCAGTGAGGGTGTGGTTTGGCATTCTTTCTATAGGAGGCCTATATTTCTGCCCAGTGACTCTTCCTGCTCTGTCATTGACTCATCCCAATGGTCTGGTCCTCATTGCTTCTCTTCTGATTGCTCTATGATCCACAGAGCTCCAGGGCTGCCTAGGAGATGGGAGCCGTAGCTGCCTGACAGTGGGTGGGATATGGGAATGAACAGCATTCTCATCCCTTTGCCTCCCGTCCCTGAGTAGAGCAAGTTCAAGTTCAGACTGCTGCAGATTACTGCCCAAACTTACAGGGGCTGTCTTCCGGGAGGTAAGTCAATGGTTCCTGCCCTTTCTCTGCTTTTATATAGATGTACTTTTTGGGGAATGTTCTCTGCTACTTTTCTCCTCATCTAGGCTCTATAAGATGTCAGTCATAAAACAAATAGGTCATTATAGGAGGTTTGCTTCTCAGCCTCTGGGTTTTAGAGCCATTCTATGTATGTCTTACTGTCCTGTGTTAGCTCCCATTCCTTTGGCCACAGAAGAAAATGACAGTGAAAAGCTGTGTAAATAAACACGTGCTTGTGTTTTATGCAGGGAGTCAGTATATGTGGGTTTCCAACTCTTGCTAATTAGTAGTGTGACCAGGAACCAGCTGCCTAACTTCAGTGGACTAGAGTTTCCTCATATTTAAAAATGGACAGCTTAGGTTGTATATATAGTTTTGGAGAGTTTTTCCAGAGTCAAAATTAATGTAAGTTTTTTTTTTTATGTGAAAAAATGTGTATTGGCAACATCCAGAACATGATAACCAGGAGGCTGTTGAGCATGCGCCTTCTTTTCTGTGCCAGGCCTTATCAGGACATTGACTTTAGCCACATCCGTGCCATAGCTTTTTCACAGCTTGTTTGATTAGTGCTTATTAGCCTGACATCCATAACAACACAAGTGTGTTGCTGTCTTCTGTCATCTTCAGGCCTGACTCGGGCTGGGGGAACTTGATGATGTCATAGTGGTCAGACTTGTTTCTCTTGGGTTGCTCTTGGGAGGGTACTGGGCTGCCTCTGAAGCTTCAGGGTCTTGGGCTACCAGCAGGTGGGTGACTTGAGAATGTAGATACCTTTCAGTATTGTCTTCTTGCCCCCACAACAGGATTTCTCCGCCTTCCTCTGCCTCTGTGTTCATGGCATGCACCACCACTGCCCAGTGGCATTCTTGACTTTTAAGGCCTTTTCTTTGACATCAATTTTGGGAGGACAAGAACCTTATTTGTTTGCTTTTGGCACCATCTTGGCAAAAGCTAAGTTTTTTTTTTTTAATTTTTTTTTATTTATTATGTATGCAGTGCTCTGACTGCATGTATCCTTGCAGGCCAGAAGAGGGCACCAAATTTCATTACAGATGGTTGTGAGTTTTAAACTCACAGAGATCTGCCTGCCTCTGCCTCCCAAGTGTGTGCTGGGATTAAAGGCGTGCTCCACCACTGCCTGGCTGTGCCTAAATTATAGTGACCTTTCTACTTGCAGCCACAGCTGGATGGTCAAATTCAAAGTAGCTGTTTAATGAGAAGCAGCCCCTTGAACTTCTCCCCTGAAACACAATCGCAGGACATGCAGTGCTGAGGAGTCGTCCTTAGGAGGACTGTTGTTTAAGGAAGGTGGGCAACTGTTGTTAGATAGTGTCCGGGTACTGTGCCCTAGAGGACTGGGGGAGCAGTAGGAGTCACTAAGCCTGAGAGCAGGGCTTGTTGCTGAAGAAACAACATGGCCCAGTCAGTTGCTTTTCTGTCTTTTTTGACCTGCAACTTACCCTCAGAAACAAGAGTGCTCACTGAACAGTCACTTGGCTGGAAGATTGCGCTGCCCGTCTTCCTAGTTCTCGTCCTCCCACAGTGATTGGTGGACAGTCAGCTTGTCAACCTCCCTGAAGTTGTAGGCCCTTGGCATTAAAATTGTTTTGTTCTTGCTCCCCATTCATGCTAGATGTATGACTTGCAATTAGGGGAACTGTCCTTTTTGACTGGCTCTACTGGCTGCCTAATGAAGCAATTTACTAACCTAGGGCCAATTATCTGTCAGGAAGCGTTAATAGCCACTGTGTACAGGTGGTGTGGGAAGTGAAACTAGTTTTTGGTTTTTTTTTTTTTTGGTCTTTTGGGTCTTTTTTGTTTTGTTTTTGGAGACAGGGTTTCCTGGTATTCGCTTTATAGGCCAGACTGGCCTCGAACTCACAGTGATCCGCCTGCTTCTGCCTCCCTAGTGGTGGGATTAAAGGCGTGCGCCACCATTGCCCAGCTGTCTTTTGGATCTTAATTTGGATGAAACACACATATAGTCAGCATTCCTATAGGGAGAGTGAAATAAAGTATGTAGAGGAACAAGCAGTAAGGGCCATATGGAAGAAAGAATAACTGTTTCTTACTGAGGGGGGCTAGGAGAGCTGAAGAGAGAAGGCATTTTAGTAAAATCATAAAGGGATGAATAGGAATTCAAGAGACATAGAAGACATTTCAGAGTCACACCATGGGCACTGACATAGACCCTAGATAATATCTGGCATTTTGGAGCAAATGTACTTCAATTAGACAGTATTTTCAGAGAATGAAATGAAGTTGGAAAGGAAACTGAAAGCTATATCTTAGAGAACTTGGAATGTAAAAAAAAAATTTTCCTAGATTTATTTTTTATGCATGCATGTTTGTCCTACATGTATGTATATGTTAGCAGAGGTCAGAAGAAGGTGCTGGATCCCCTGGAACTGGAGTTACAGATGATTTTGAACATTGTGTGGGTACTGGGAACCAAACTCAGGTCTTCTGCAAGACCAGGTGTTCTAAGTCGCCGAGCCATCTCTTCAGCCACAAATATGCTAAGGAATTTTGATTTTATTCTGTACATAATTAGATATTGAATTCTGTGTGTGTGTGTGTGTGTGTCAATGTGTTTCAATTCACATTGGTCTTGGTCTATTTTCGTTTTTCAAGACAGGGTTTCTCTGTTAACCAGATTAACTCTAGTTGTCCTGGAACTCTCTCTGTAGACCAGGCTGGCTTTGAACTCAAAAGAGATCTGCCTGCTTTTGCCTCCCGAGTGCTGGGTATAAAGGCTTGAGCTACTACTGCCTGGCTGGTCTTGGTCTATTTTTAACTGTAAGGTTTAAGGTGTTAGGTAGAGAAGGTGTGAATCATTGCTGGAATTAAAGGCAGTTGCCACTATTCCTGGCATCATAAAAAAATTTTAGTGTCTTAGCCCATTGGTAAGAGGTAGTCTTTTGGCTTTATTTGTGTGTTTTGAGGTCTTTATTTCAATATTGTCTGCCAGATCTATACTATATAAGTTAATGTGAAAATTAGCCATATTATAGCATAGCTGGACTGTAGGCAATTTGGCCTTTAGATAGTAAATGTGGGTTATTGTTATTTGTACCCAAGAAGGAAATATTTTAGACTTTCCAGGCCATATGGTTGCAACTGTTAACTGCCACTAGAGAATAAATTAGAGCCATAGGCAGCACATAAACAACTGGTATGGCTCTTTAGTCTCAGAGAAATAGTAGTTTGCATGTAGAAAGAAGTATGAGATACTTTATGAGAAGGATTATCAGTGCTTTGCATTGACCAAGATGAATGTTCAGGCATAGCAAAATGGGAGAAGAAAATTGTAGAACATTCTGTATTAGTATTCAGGCATCTGTATGGCCTGCACTTGGGGTTCTGACAGGCTCCATCCTCAGCTGTAGCCACTAAGAGCGCCTCCTGTGCACATTCACCCTTTTATAAGGGCCCTGACTACCTCCCATCGCTTTCTCTCTCTGCCTCTCCTCTTCTGCTGATCCTGTCCCAGAGGCCGGCCTCCCCCCTCCCCTTTCCCCTTCTATGTTCCCTTTCCCCTAATAAAAAAATCCTTTCACGTGAACTCTGTTGCATGGTGTCTGCCTCTTGTGCTGCTTTTTTTTTTTTTTTAATTACAACCTGTAGGTTGTTCATCTTTGGGGGACCTGGGAAAGCTGGGTGCTGGCCACGTCCCGGAGTAGCTGACTGTTTCACTTCACTGTCCAGGCTCTGTGCGACTCTCAGGCACTGCCTGGACCTGGCAGAATGCTTTTCGCGGTGGATCCAAGTCGACCCCTAGGGCTTAAAGCACCTGATTCTTTTTCTGTCACCACAGCATCACCCAGACGTGTTTTGATAGTCTTATGCCTCCAGCTCTAGGGCCCACAGCTGGTAGGTCTGTAACAGTAACTGATTAGGAATGGTCAGTGATCTCCAAAAACATCCCAATGGGAGCAAGGAGGTACAAACGATGACACAGCTCCCATGAGTGAGACCCAAGAGTCTGCAATTCCTAGTGTCCTAGGAAATAAGAATGGGTCAGTTTCAAGACAGGCACAGGCTGTCCAATGAGCAGACACACAAAGTGTGGGGCCCAAGAATTCTGAGCTGGAGAGAGACACAGTCAGTCGCCTGGTACCAGGACTTTGAGAAAAGCCAAAATGCGAGGGAAGGACCGTGCTTGAGAAAGGAAGTCTCACATCCAGGGGAATGGTCAAAGGTAGGTAGCCTTGCCAGAGACCCAGTTGCCAGTATTGAATGGAAGGTGAAGCTGCCAGTGAGCGAGAAAGCAGATTTGTTGCAGGTGGAAGAGAGTGGATCTGTTGAGGGTGGAGCAGGAGGTGGGTGGGGTACCAGTGTGAAGTGATTACTTTTCAGTGGGCTCTGCCTCTAAGCAAAAATGCTGCACACAACAGAGTTAATGTGAAAGGTTTGTGTGTGTGTGTGTGAAGAGTGAAAAGGTGATGCTTCCTTTTATCTCTCAGGATCCCTCCCTGGCAGAATGTTACAAAGGTCCCGTGAAATGTCAGGATATAGAGTGCTGGAAAGCAGATTTTTGGTAGGCTTATTCTCCATGTGTGAGGCAGAATGAGATCCAATAGTTTTTTATCAGGTGAGGATCGAACGAAAAAGGTACAAGCTGCCATGGAGAGTCGTCACTCAAGGAGTGGGAGATGTAGGGCAAAGCCTGAAGGACCCAAGGCATCACTCTGTAGTCCAGGCTGGCCTAAAACTCACTGTGTAGCCCAGGCTAGCCTCGAACTGTAAGCAATCCACTTTTCTTAGTCTCCTTAGTACTAAGATTATAAGCGTGTACCACCAGACCCAGAATTATGCCCTCTGTTTCTTTTCCATTTCATATAGTTAGGACCCTAAAATATATCTTTAATCATGAAGGCCCCCCCTCCATGTTCTAAAAACCTTGATTGTCTCTCGTCACCTGCAGGTGATTGTCTCTCAATTCCTTTAAGTGCTTTGTGATCTGATTGGACTTACCTTGTCTTAGAAAACATCACTACAAAATGTAGTGTGCACAGCTGTTTCTTTAGCTATTTTGGCAAAAAAAAGAATCTTAGAGGACTTGTAGTTCCCACCCTTGCACAACTCTATATGCAAAGAGCACTGGAGAAATATCTTAGTCATGGTGGTGTACATCTGAAATTCTAGCACTGAAGAGGCTGAGGCTGGGGAATTAGGTTGGCTGCATAATGAGCCTCTGTATCCTGTTGTACAGTCTGGTCTCCACTTGTTTAGCTTGTGCTTGTTCCTGACTCTGGCTCACCATCGTGTCAGTCCCCTTTTCAAAAGCTCGTGTAGGAACTGGCCAGATAGCTGTGTGGGTAAAGGGTGTCATAGTCACTGTTCTAGTGCTGTGAAGATACACCACGACCAAGGCAGCTCTTAGAAAAGGAAGCATTTATTTTGGGGTTTGCTTACAGTTTCTGAGGTTATTGTATTATCATGGTAGGAGCATGGTGGTACGCCTGGTGCTGGAGCGCATGGTGCTGAAGCAGTAGCTGCAGATAAGGGGGGATGGGGAAGAGAGAGAGAGAGAGAGAGAGAGAGAGAGAGAATGAGCATACTGGATTGCTTATGTGCTTTGAAATCTCCTGCCCACCTCCAGCGATAGACTTTTCTCCAGCAAAGCCTCACCTTAAAATCTTTCTCAAATAGTGCCACTCCCTGATGACTAAGTTTTTAAATAGATGAGCCTATAGGGGCATTGTTATTTAAACCACCATTAGGTGCTTGCCATCAAGCCTGAGGACTTGAGTTTGATCCCCAAGACCATACATAGAGTAGAAGGAGAGAACTGACTTACTGAAAGTTGCGCTGTGATTTCCATGCACCTTGTTCCCTTAAAGTAAAAAATATAAAAATAAAATAATTAAAATCCCACTTAGTATGAGTTCTCCCAGGAGGCTTTTACACCTCTCTCCTCTTGGCCTCTTAACCTGTAACCTGGCCATTGCTTTCCCACTCCTTACCGCCTCCTTGAAGCCTGTGTCCTTTGACCTCAGATATAAGGTGTGCTTGCTTGCCTTGCTCTCTCTCCCCTTCCTTCCTTCCTTTTTTTTTTTTTTCTGTCCTCAAACTTACCTTGTAGACCAGGCTCCACCTGCCTCTGCCTCGCAAGTGCTGGTATTAAAGGTGTGCACCACCATATCCGACTCAGATGTGTTTTTTATTTCATGGTATTTTTAAAATCTCTACCACAGTAAATAGAATTGTTTCTTTCATGTTTATAGTTTAATATCCCTGGTTACATTTCTTGTGTTGTCCTAAAAAAAAAAGCAACATCTAACTTTGTTGTTTTGGTTGTGAGGCTAGCTTTTAATGGCTGAGCTATCTCTTCGGTCTAAGCAACATATATTTTGAAGGAATTCTGTCTAAACAAAAAGGCTTAGCGCTAACTAAAAGGGGGAAATTTCAGTTTTGTGGAAACTGCTTGTATAAAGTGTTACAATTTTCTTCTCTCTTTTTTTTTAAATATTTATTTATTTATTAAGTAAACAATGTTCTTTCTGTGTGTATGCCCGCAGGCCAGAAGAGGGCACCAGATCCCCTTACAGATGGTTGTGAGCCACCATGTGGTTGCTGGGAATTGAACTCAGGACTTTGGGAAGAGCAGGCAATGCTCTTAACCTCTGAGCCATCTCTCCAGCCCTACAATTTTCTTCTCTTACAGGTTAATTATTTGACATTTATTTAGTGTACGTTGGTATTTTGCCTTCATGTATGTCAGATCCTCTGGAACAGGAGTTACAGACAGGTGTGAGCTGCCATTGTTGGTTCTGGGAATTGAACCTGGATCCTCTGGAAGAGCTCTTAACCACTGAGCCATCTGTTCAGCCCCCCCACCCTTTATTTTTTATTTTTTTGAGACAAGATCTTACTGTGTAACTCTGGCTGGCCAGAAACTGACTATGCAGACCTGGCTGGCCATGACCTCACAGAGATTCATCAGCTTCTGCCTCCTAAATGCTGGGCTTACACAGCCAGTTTAAGGTGCTAAATCTTTATGAGCGTGTTTCATGTGGTAGAAACATAATCAGGGAATGCTGAGATGCTTTGTATACACATAAAAGCCTGTACTGATCTGAAAGACTCAGGCTGGACTTGAGATGTGGAAAGCAGTGATTAGACAACTCGAGTTTAAGTCCTGGCTCTGCAACCTTGACTGTTATTCTTGAAGGACAATCAAGTTCCTAGTGTAGAAGATTGGAATAGTAGGGTTCTTTTGCAAGGGATTAATTGAAATGTGAGAATAGTCTTTTCAAGCCTCACATACCATGTGTGCCAAGCTAAATCGGTGCTGCTTGTTTTTTCCAGGGACCACTTTGTATCAGGATTAATGGAACTGCCTGTGCATAAGTGACCCTTGTAGGCATGAAATCCAGCACGGTGACAAATAGCAGTGCCTGTTTCTGGGAGAGTTATTTGTAAAAAAAAAAAAAAAAAAAAAAAAAAAATCTCTAACCAATGATATTTTGATTCTTAGAACTAGTTCTGTGGCAAGATTGGTGGTTGATGGTATGTTATCCTTCTAATAGAATCATGGGAATTCTGGGGTTCTAGTCTAATCCCTTTGTTACAGAGACCGAGGTGAGGGAAGCAACACAGGAAGTCAGAACTTACCTCAGGGACTTGCAGCATCAAAGACAGCATGCTTTCTGCCACTGTGGGCTGGAGGCTGTGGCTGGGAGTTACAGTTAAATTCCTGCTGATTGTCTTCTTTTGCCCTTTTTTCATAATTCTGTGTTTATAAGCAAATATACTATATTGTACCAGCTATATTGCCTGTAGGGAAACACAGCATTTTACTACTCTGTGGCGGGTACTGAAACAGGGCGAACAGGTTCCTGGAGTTTTGTAGAGAGGGCCATGGGGAGAACTGAGTCTGACCTCTTGGACTTGCTCCTCTCTGGGTGTTACTTTGTCCTGTGCTTCTTCTCCCAGGAGGCTTCAGTCTTTCCTGCAGTGACTTATTAACCAGCCACTGCCCTCTGGAGAGGGAGGGAGAGCAGGGTGCTGGTAGAGGAGCTGGAGTCGGGCCTCTGAAACAGTCCATCCTGCAGCCAGATGCTTGGATTGCCTTTCCTTTCAGTTTCCCCTTCCCACCCTGAGGCATCGCCAGCAGCTCTCTAATGGAAAGCTTTTCTTCAGTGCTTGTTGCTTCTGATATGTTTTGCTATTTTTTGTTTGTTTTCAAGACAGGGTTTCACTGTGTAGCTCTGGCTGTCCTAGAACTCATTATGTAGATCAGGCTAGTTTCAAATTCACAGAGACTCTCCCTCCTGAGTGCAGGGATTAAAGGTGTGTGCCACTATTCTCGGCTGAATTTTGCTATTTTAATGTCTATAAAGCATCTAGCATTCTCGATAAGAAACACAAAATACTTGTGTTTTTTGTTTGTTTTGTTTTTGAGACAGAGTCTCATTATATATCTCTGTATGGCCTGGAAGGAACTCTCCATATAGTCCAAGATGGCCTTGAAGTCAGAAAGATACCTGTCTCTGCATACTGAGTGCTGGGATTAATGGGGTGTGTGCCACTATACCTGACTGTGATTACTAAAAAAAAACCCAAAAAACAAACAAAAAAAACCACATTTTATGTGTATAGGAAATTTTGCCTGCATATATGTTTGTGTATTGTGTCTGCCTGGCACCTGTAGATGCCAGAAGAGGCCATCAGTTTCCCCAGAACTGGGATTATATAGTGTGAGCTGCTGCTATGTGGGTGCTGGGAACTGAACCTAGGTCCTCTAGAAGAGCAGTCAGTGGTGTTAACCACCAAGCCATCTCTCCAGCCCTTCAGTGACTACTTTTAAAGCTCTGTGATTGTTTTGATTTAAAAAGCTGATTATGAGAAGATTGTACAATGTTCCTATGAGCTATGAGAATGTGCTAGCTCTTCTCCCCCAACCCCCAGACAGGGGCTCTTTATGCATCAGTTCTGACTGTCCTGGAACTAACTTTGTAAACCAGGCTAGCTTTGAACTCACAGAGGTCCATTTGCCTCTGCCTCCTGAGTGCTGGGATTAGAGGTGTGTGCCACCACCTCCTGGCAAGAGTGTACTAGCTTTTATTTATTCATGGCTGTCTTCTCTAGAGCAATAGGGCATGGTAGCCATGCCCTACTTGAAAGACTAGCTCATGTAAACAAATCACCCAAGTCCTGAACTTCAGACAACCATATTCAGTGTCTTCTGGTCTTTACTCTGCCACTTGATATCCGGGCATAGTAAATACCTAGACTGTCATTGTTGTTTCTGCTATTACTGTAATTCATAGTACCAGGCACTATACGAAATCCTCACATTAACTCAATGAGGTAGACACTATGATTACCTCTATTTTAGAGAAAATGAATCTGAGAATTAGAAAGATTAAATAACTTGAATAAGGTCACCTAGCTAGTAGGTGTTCGAGCCAACAGTTTGGATCCAGAGACCAGTTGCATCTGTCTCTAGAGCCACTCCTCTAAGACATTCCTTCCAATTTTCAGAAAAGTCTGTAACTTGTAAAGGCCTAAGTGACTAGGAGATGAAGCTGGGGCCAGGTTATAGAAGCCTTGAATTGAAGCACGATTAGTAAAAGCTCAGGGTCAGAAATTGGGGTTCAACCTGAAGATCCGGAAAGCAAAACAGCCAGTCACTGGCTCTTACCTCAACCTCAGTCCAAAAATGGCGATCCTTCCTCCAGGAATCTCAGAATGTTTGAGAGCTGTTTCCTCCCATTCTATAATCCTTTCCAGGGCTGGGATTAGAAGCGTGCACCGCCCAGTTTCTATGGCAACTAGTGTGGCCAGTGGGATTAAAGGCGGTGTTACCGTGACCTGGTATGTAAGGCTGACTAGTGGTACTGTTTCACTCTCAGATCTTCAGGCAGTCTTTATTTATAAAACACAGTTGAGTTGCCACTACATTGAATGCCTGGTGTTAGAATCACCCCAGTTTTAGGCTTTCTTAGGGAAATTACTTTCTTTGTGTCTTTAATTTTTTTCATTGCTGAGGATCAAACCAAAAGCTTCATATACGCTAGGTAGTGTTCAACCACTGAGTTATAACATAGCCTCTTCCTGTCACTTGTTTAAACTGTAAAACTTAACACTGACGTTCTAAACAAGAATAATAAAGTGAATACCAAAATGCTGTAGCCTCCTGTCTGCACTGGAAGATGGAATATTACCAGACCGTTTAGAACACCTGTGTGCCTCTCACTAGCTGTCACTCTCTCCGGATTCTGTCAGGACGCACATTGTATTAGCCAACTCCTCCCCATCCCTTTTCTTCCTTCAAATGTTTTCAGTATTTCTATCCTTCCTCTTTTTTGGGGGGGATGTTAATGAGTGGCTTGGAGAACCAGGCCAGAGCCAAGTGATCTTTCTTGGATAGAAGGAGCTAAGGTAATTTTGTTCTGCACTGGAGAAGAGAGAGTAGTGGATAAACTTGCTAAACTAGCCCAAAAGTTATTTGGTCTAAAAGTTTAAGGACTTTCTGGCCTGGCAGTCAGAGACTGGCTCAACGCTCCCCAGCAACCTGGCCACCAGGATCTCTACAGGGTGTATGGGCAGCCATCCACCCAACACTGTGACAAGCTAACGCCAAGCAGGCAGTGGATGCTGGGGACTCCACCAGCACCATGGCCCGGGAGTTATACATTCAGAGACCTGCCCTTCTTTCTGCCTTCCTCTCTCCTTTCTCCATTCCTCCAGGTCTTTTCCTTTTGGTTTTGTTTTATTTAGGGTCTTGTTTTGATTTTTTTTTTTAATTATTCATCTCCTGGATGAGGAGGTGCTGGTGGGAGCTGGCCTGAGTTGGGGCTGCAGGTGGTCCTGGAGTTGGAACAGTGTCTATCTCAAGGCACTGAGCTCTCTAAAATCTTTTCTTTTTATTTTTTTTCTTTCTTTTTTTTTTTTTTTTAAGCCCACTCCTTCCTTCCTCTACATAGCTCCCATGGCTGGAAGAAGCCTTTGGATGCCAACTCTCCTCACTTACCCTAGAAGATGGCCCAGTGCCCGCTGGCCTGTTTCTCTTCCTTCCAATTTTTCTTCTGGGCAGTTTGATCACTGATGGAGTAAAGAATGACCTATAGATTGTGGAGTTTTGTTTTGTTTTTTTACTTTTTTAAAACCAAGAATGATTTCTTCTGCCTCCTTCTCACCGTGTTCACAGACGGAGTTAAAGACCACATCTCACATCTCAGGCAGCTTTGACACCTTCAGCCTGAGTGGAAACTTTTAAAGCCAGGAGCCCCAAGTCCAGGAAAGGTGAAGAAAGGATTTTGCCAATAATAGTGACCACAGCGAAAGCAAATAATAATAATAATAATAATAATAATAATAATAATAATAATAATAATAAGAAACAAAAGAAATAGTGAATAAAAACCAAAAAAAAGTTTAAGGACTTGGTATAGAAATTCCAGAGGAGATTTCAAACCTTCTAAGGCTGGCCACCTAGAACCAGTCACCTTGGGTTTAGAGCAGGAGCAAGATGGGAGATACAGTATCAGTTCTATCTTAGGTGTGAGGTTTCAGGACTGACAGTTCCAAATAGGACTGTAGAGATATGGTGGAGAGTTTAGCAGGCCTTTTATTTTTACCCCATACAATTTCTGGGGTATTGATTATGCCAGTCTTTAAGTTATTTTTTTTTGCTACTTTCTTGTCTATGAAATGTAAGAATTTGTGTTTGTGATAGTCCTTTGAATATGAGCCTTCCTTTTTACTAATAGCAGTTGCTAAGTACAGAGTACAAAGGGATGTAAGGTAAGCCTGGGGAAAGCAATGTCTCTCCAGTGGTAGGTGTATATCTGACCCCACCTCATCTCCTCTACATAGCCTAGACATCCTCATGGTGGCTAGAGGTTGTGTTTGGAAGGCTGCCATGCAGTATAGTTCAGTGGAACAGACTTAATGAGCTGTGTAAGTTAGAAACTATGACTGATCATTAAGAGGGAGTTGACATTCTAGATGGAACATAGGATTTATGTGCAAATACATCTAAGTTTTATTTTGATCTGTGTACGTGGTTATTACAGTGTTTAAATGTTTTAAAAATGTGTGTTTGTGTGTGTCAGAGAACAGCCCTTGGGAGTCAGTTTTCTTCTACCATGTGGGTTCCAGGACTTCACCTCAGGTCAGGCATACCTTCTGAGCCATCTTGCCTTCTTGTACTTGGCTCTTAAAAATAAATCCAGCCAGACTTTGGTGGTGCACACCTTTAATCCTAGCACTTGAGGCAGAGGCAGACAGATCTTTTGAGTTAGAGGCAAGTTCCAGGAGAGCCAGGGCTACACAGAGAAACTCTATCTCAAAAAATTAAAAAAAAAATCCAAACATAAAAACGTAGTATAGGAAGTTCCCAAGTGATATTGTTCCCAATAGTCTGGTACTGTTAACTGTTGACTGTTGGGCGGATTGAGACTTGAGCTGTCCCTTATAAGGTAAAAGTCAAGAGGTGGGCTGGTGGGGAAAAGGCACCATCTCCTGTTGCAGGAGGAACATCTTCTCCAACTTCTTCCACACTGGTAACATCTTCCAGGACAGTGGTGACAGGAACCAGCCTATGTGAAGCATCCATGAGCACCTATGTGCTCAAAGTCAGTGTGTGAGCAACCTTACAGATGTTACTGAGTCAATAATCAGACCTTAAAGCAAAAGAGGCTCTAACTTGTTTCTTCATAGGAATCTGAAGCTCAGAGACGACTTGTCAGGGTTATGGAGTTAGCTACAGGTGGTGATGATGTGTGGGAGACAGTCTCTCTGCATGAGCTGTAATCCACCTGCTTCATAAAGAGGTAGTGAAGCCTAATGAAATGGTGCTCATCAGGTCAGTAGAATGGCTCGGGGCTCGTTAGTGTGTACTCAGTGAACACCGGCTGCTCTGCCTTATGGCATCCTTGCGTCTGATTCACACATCGTCCCATATGTTTCTTCTCCCACTACAGTTCCTCCTAGTTTTGTTTTGTTTTCATTTTACTATGTTGCCCTGGCTGGCCTGGAACTCTAGTAGTGGACCAAACTGGCCTTGGCCTTGCCTTCTGCCTCGGCCTCTTTATTGCTGGGATTATAAGCATGCATCACCATGGTGGGTCTGGGTCTCCTTCCTGCTTTCTGTCAGCCTCTCTCTCTTCAATCCTTCTTATTCCCCTTTTGATTATTCTGTCCTCAGTACCCTTCCTAAGCTTCCTAACTCACAGTGCTGCTGGAGAACCGTTTCCGGTAATCTGGCTCACACCACAGCTCTCTGTTAAAATCACTCCACGTCCTTTGTGTGATTCCGTGAAGTGGAAGATTTTCCATTCTGACCCCACCCCACCCTTGGTATCTGTTCCTTCACTACTACCACACCTTTCTGCCTTCTCCTCCCTTTCCCCAGAGGAAAAATTTGCTTTGGTGCTTTGAGATCCAGATTAAAATATCACTTCAGTTTCTAATCTTACTCTAAACTGGTTCGTTTTTTCGCATCTTTTATGTGAGTTAACACGTACCATCTTTGAGCAAAAGTTTTAGTCATTTTTGGCTTGTGGAATTATAACCCTACCTCAGGTGTTGGGTATAATTCTTACATGAGTATTCTCAACACTCCTTAATAGCAATCCCTTTGCACATAGTTCAATAAATATATCTAGTTGTAAAATGAGGGGATTCCATTTAACTATCTGGTAGGCTTCCCCAGCAGTTTTGGCTGTCCAGTGGGTGAAAGCGCCGTCGTGGTTTTGTCTGAGTCAGACATTTTTTCTTTTAATCATGTAGTTGCAGCAGACTCTGGGGATGAACCCCCTCTGCCTGTGTCTGTTGAGGGCTCCAGCCAGTGCCTGCCATACTCAGAACTGTACCTTGGCCCCTCAGTCCTCCCCATAAATGCCCAGAGAAACAGGGGATTAGGTTCTGGCAGCTCTACTGGGATTTTGGCGGCCGTTCGAGTCAACAATAGCGCAGCTGCCAGGACAGGACAACGCAGGCCTGCGTTCCGTAGCAGCCAGAATCTGTCTGGGTTGTTTGTTTGGGTGGCTGAGTGGGAGGAGCGGGCACAGTATGACATCCTGGCCTTGCTACGTAGAAGGTACAGGCTGACGAGATTTCTCGCAGGGAATGGGCTAGGGTGTCCAAGTCCCCGGGCAGGCAAGGCGGAGGAAGGAGGCCTGCGCTTTGTGTGCTGCAGAGCGGGAGGGCGGCTGTGCGCTGCAGACACGCCCCCTGCCGCAGGCGCCGCAGGAAGCTGCCCCTGTTAAAGGCCTGCGCTGTGCCGCTCCCGGCGCTGGGCTCTCAGGCTTCTGCGCAGGGCGCGTTTCCCGCCAGGGGCTGGCCTTAGGTTCGGCGGCTCTGGGCCTGCCCGACAGGGCCGGTCTCAGAGGTGGACAGGCCACCACTGCTACCTTAAGCCCAGCTGGAAAGCAGCGAAGGGGGAGTGTCCCGGCCATCTCAGGTTGGTGAGGCCGGCCGCGGCGGGTGCGCTTTGTGTGTTTACGCCACAGCCGACTGGCCCTTGCTGCGCGCGCTTCCCCTTCAGCAAAGGTGCCTGCTGGAGCGCGCCCTGCCCCCACGCGTTCTGCTCTGTTTTTAGGGGACTGGCAGGCGTGCCCCCTCCCCCAGGGCTCTTGGCTTCGCTGTCGCTCCCAGACCGCACGGAAGCACGCTGTTCCTTTAAAGAAAGCAGACTCCTGACTGTGACGCACTTCTGGCTGTCAGCCAGGAAGATTGCTTCTGCCTGGCCGACTGAGAAGAAACCCAACAACTTTTCTTTTGTGTGTGGGGTTACTTTCCATTGCCCCCTCCCCCATTTACTCCTGTCCTTTCAAGATTTAAATGCTAATGGCGGATTAAAACCTGTAGATACGTTTGACTTTAGGAGTCCGGTAAGGTCCTCAGCACTAAGACTTTTTCCTCCCTCTTTCTCTCTCTTTTCGTTGTTCAAAAATGGATGAGGGGGTGGGATATTCATCCCCCTCAGCTCCCTTTCCTGCGCCATCCTTAGAGGGGAGGAAGAGGAAAGGGAGAGCAAGTAAACACACTGAGAAACAGGCGCTGGCAGCGGAGCGTGCCAACATCCGGGAGTTGGCGCCTTTCTTTCCCTCACAGATGTCAGCGTGTTTTTGTTTGGAAAGAGTAGTGTGTGCGCTTGCCCTAGAGGCAGCCCAGTAGAGGGCTTCCCAATTTCCTTGTGTGGTCCTAGGTGCGTTTGCAGCGTCGGACAATGAAAACTTGTACATTTTGTCAGCTGCCAGGGATCAGAGTGTGGAAATGTAATGGTTGGAGGTAGTTGCTGATGAACTGCCCCAGAGGGTTGTGTGTGTGTGCGCTTGTGCGGGCACCTCACACCCTGACTGTCTGTAGGCCGCAGTTATAGTTCATGATTGCAGCCTTTCTGCCAACATCTTTCAGATCTAGATCTTACAGAATATGGGGGAAAGGAGTAGGTATCAGTATTGTCAGCTCCAGACGGACCCAGGTGATGTGTAAATAAAGAGATCTACCTAGGCAGAAGCAGATTGTCCTTTAATTAGAACAACGAAAGGCAGCAGTCTCTCTTGAGATGCAGGAGACTTGGGCTTTCTAGGGCAGACAAGGGAACTTTTTTGGGTGGGAGATTCCATCTGCAGATCTTTACTCCCCAGTCTCAAAGTTGTAAATACTCACGGTGATCGTCGTTTGCTTGTCAGCTTCACTGTTAGGAGTTTCTCGGCACACCTGGGTTTTTTAGGTCATTAACTCTTCAGGCATTACTCCTTTTCCCCTTTTGAGACAGGGACTTACTATGTGTCCTTGCCTGCCCTAGAGCTCAGAGCCATCCTCCTGCCTCAGCCTCTCCAAGTGCTCTGGAGGTGTGAATCATCAAGAACAACTCATAAGCAACTTTTGAAGAAACAAAGAATGTAGATTTCCCCAGAAGTCCCATCTCTTCATTCCTTCCAGAACTTCAGGACTCTTAGCCAAAATATAGGTTACAAAGAGGGTGGTCTATGAAGAGGAAGAGGCCTGAGCTCAAAGTGAGTCCCTTAGAGCGAGTAGAGAATTCATCTGGCAAACTCATTTGCTTCTAATTTCAGAAATGCAGAGAGACTTTAGATTTGGCCCACTCAGCCTACCCAGGGCTCTTCCCCAGAGTAGAAAAGAAACTACCTCATAGAGTAGTTGTTGGCTTTTTTTTTTTAATTGTGTGTTGGTGTTTTGGCTGCACGATGATGCTGGGTCCCTTGGAACTGGAGTTACTGTCTCAGACAGTTGTGAGCTGCCATGTGGGTGCTGGGAATTGAACCTGGGTCCTCTGGAAGAGCAACTAACACTCTTAACTGCTGAGCCATTTCTCTAGCCTGCTCTTTTTCTGTGTGTTGGGGGGCAGTATCACTATGTCACCCTGACTGACTGACCTAGAACTTGGTATGTGGACCAGGCTGATCTTGAACTCACAAAGATGTGCTGGCCTCTGCTTCCTGAGAGCTAGGATTGAAGGCGTGGACCACCATACCTGGCTTATTTTTTTTTTAGGCGAGGTTCAAGCAATCCTCCTGTCTCAGCCTTCTTTGTTTGTTGAATTAACATTTTGACAAGGTAGGGCTCTCTAGTGTAGCGTACCAGGTAGGGTCCAAATGGTTGTTTGCCTGAGTCTCTTGATGGACTCCTCCCAGAGGAGCTCCCAACATCAGTGTTGGGTGAGTACAGACGTTGCTCAGCTGGAGGAGAGGTATGTCTTTTAGAGAGGGGTTACAAGAGCCTGGAATTTTTACAGTTACAGACGGGGTGGCTCCCAGAATAAGTGGTGGTAAGTTTTGCTCCCGAGCTTGGGCATACAGATGAAACAGCCACTTTCTCTGTGCCTTGGGAACCTTTGGGTTGGGGCTGGGGTAAGGTTTGAGGGATGATTCCTTGAGGTGGAATCCTCTGTGGCTCTGAAATTTGGGATTAGGAGCAGTGAAGAGTGAGGATTCATTATTGGCAGGGGCCTATAAATTGAGAGTTGGAACAGGTTAGTAGCTCTCTGGATCAGAGTTCACTGTGGTGTTATCTTGAGTTGAGGAGGTGGTGTTCAGGCAGACAGCTACTAAGGGGGAGCTGGAGCTTAGACTGGGGGTGGAGCGTGAGCGTGGGAGGAATTCTTCCTCTCAGACCCTCTGGCTTATCACTTGGTTTCTCCGAAAGCTAGTTTTGTCTGTGTGGGCCATTCCTCCCCCCCCCCCCCCCCCAAGAGATCCCCAGAACTCAGCAACCTGACCCTCTGTTCTGGTCCTTGCATCTAGCAGGTGGTTTCCATTAGCCTCGGCCCTTGTAGGAAGCCATCGGCTAATCTTTACCACCTTCAGATCCTTCAGATCCAGAGAGCACAGGCCAGGCGGCAGCAAACCCCTTTAGTGTTGCTCTCCTTGTCCTGATGCATCCTTTGTAAGTGTGGTCATGATATAAGGAACTATGTATGGAAACTTGGGAAGTGTAAAGAGGACAAAGGACGTTAGCAGGTCACTGTTTTTCTCTGTCTTTCTTGGAATGAGGAAAAGAGAGGGAACTTTATCAGCTTTGGGAAGCCCCAGTTTTGGATTATGGGTACATTTCATTTTCAAAGAATCAGGTGGGGGCTGGAGAGATGGCTCAGTGGTTAAGAGCACTGGCTGCTCTTCCAGAGGTCCTGAGTTCAATTCCCAGCAGCCACATGGTGGCTCACAACCACTTGTAATGAGATCTGGTGCCCTCTTCTGGCGTGTGGGCATACATGGAGGCAGAATGTTGTATACATAATAAATAAATAAATAAATTTAAAAAAAGACTAATAATTAAAAAAAAAAGAATCAGGTATTTGGGAACTCTGAAATTCAGGGTCCTGGCCTACCATCTGGGATTTTGTTGTTATTTTTATTTTTGAGTGTGTGTGTACATGCACAGTCAGATTGAGTCGGGGTGGGTCTCAGATCTTTCTGTGAAATGGTTCACAGGAGGCTACAATTGTAGGGGTCTGTTTTTCCATCACTATCACCCAGTCTTCTGGGTGGGGCCTGCCTCAGGTTTCAAGGGGAGTTGCACATAAAGTTTCTGAGTAGTGAGGATTTGTGGAGAGGCCTCAGCTACGTTTACCTTGTTACTCAAGATCACAGAGACTCTCCCCAGTGCTGGTAACTGAACCTAGGACCTTGCACAGGTTAAGTAAGCACTTCACACTAAGCTGTAACCCTGACCACCACCCTGGCGAGCAGTTGACATTGCTCCCTTCATCCTGTAGGCTGAGCCTGGCCTCTCAAGCTGTGGGCTGGCAGCTACCTCCAGAAAGCCCAATTTCATTACACTGGTTGAGATTATCCTCCCTGGTCCCAAGGGCTGGACAGTCAGTGCTCACAGACAGACTATACTTGAGGGAAATCATTTAGGACTGAGGAATACATGGGCTCCTTAACGTGTCTGCCCTTTTGAGAAAATGTACTTGCACCCACCAAAGACCAGGTAATTTGACTCATTTCTCAGTCTGACACAGATATGACAGGCAATAGATTAGATATTAAATACTGGGTTTTGCAGGCTCAGAAGTAGTTATAATTAGCATTCACATAGTTAACAATTATTTTCTTCTATTAGTGATTCAGGTATGCTTAATTTTACTCCTCACCCTCTTAAAACCCCTCAAAGGCAGTGATGATGTCATTGTCTTCTGTTTCCCGTGTAGCTTCCAGGACAGGAAAAACAAGTACGGACTAAGAAAACACCTGTGTTGGGTGGTTGATGAGTACAGAACATTTGAATAGGCGGTTCCAAGGGGTGATGGGAAGTGGACCAGATAGTGAATCTATTCTTCATTATTTGACTTATTGACAAAAATTGAATCAATCGTTATACCTAGTACTTTGCATTCAGAAAGTACTTAGCATCATAGAAATGCTAATATTTATAGAACTGTATAGGTGAAAGGCCTTTTCTTGTTGATTCTCCTAGAATAGTGACATAGTGGGCAGTTGTGCTCTCAGAGATTGTGGAGATCATGGGGGCTGATACCCAAGTCTGTGATCCCATGGGTTTGTTAGCAGGCAAATGGCAGATTCCCAGGGGAAAGGGGCATTGAAGTAAGAATACTGGCATAAATGAACCATGCTGGGGAGACAGCTCAGCAGGTAAAGTTCTGCTGCCCAATCATGAACCTGAGTTCATATCTCTAGTACCCACCCAAAAGCTCAGTGCTGTGGTTTTCTCTTTAGTCCCAGTGCTGGGAAGGCAGAGACAAGCAGATCTCCAAATCTAAGGATTTGGTGTAAAACTGAATGAGAAATTGGCTTTTATTTTAAAACAGAAATCATTTATGATTGATTACCTGTCAGAGGCACTGTGCTGTTTGCATTACTACAGGAGGGCAAGGAGGCTTATGTGGATGCATTTTGCAGATGAAGAAGCAGACGAAAAGAGATTATGTTATTTGTCTAATGTCATATGACCATGGTCCCATAAAATTAGTGCTCAGACCCTGGTTACTTTAGAAAACCAGGCTTGTTCCTTGTTGAAGGGCACCATGTCCCAAAGAACAGGGCTGCAGACCAACTTTGAATGCTGTATTTTCCATCTACTGGGTGATAAGGGCATTCGCTTGAGTATAAGAGTCTTTGCAGTCAGTCCTTGACAAGCTTTAGAGTGATTTATGGGTTTTCTCTGAAGTCTCAAAATTTAAGTGGGTTGAGTGCTATTGACTTGTTGATGTATTCAGAGCTGGTAAATGGAACTACTTTTCTTCTATTCAATTATGCGAGATAATCTGATTTATTGAGCGTGCTTTTTTTTCTTGGGTTCCAGGTGCATTGGAGTGACTGACTGGGATCGCCAAGATGACACTCCACGCTACCCGAGCAGCCACACTCCTCTCTTGGGTAAGTAACTTTCTTTTTTTGTGGTACATCTTCAGGAAAGATGTGTATCAGAAGAACATTCTATCAGCTGGTGCTCTGCAAAGTCCTCTTGTTTGCAGACCAGGCAATTTTCATATTGCCAAAGATATTGCTGCTGCCGACAGTGATAACTTGTAGGTCAGTGCAGGCTTCTCTGAGGTTCCTTTTGTTCATGGAACAGAACATTGGGACGCCTTGCAAACTCATTCATCTGTTCTGCAGTTTTTGTGTTTTGGTGTGACAGGGTCTCACTATGTAGCTAGCCTTGCCTGGCCTCTGCTCCTGAGTGCTGGGATCAGATGTTGTACCTACCACACCAGGCTGTATACTGTTCTGACTGAAGGACTGACTGTGAACCTTGTTGACCCACATTGGCAGAAACTTTGGTCTTCAAAGACCTAATCTTCGAATGTCTTCCTCACTTTCTTGATTATGCTTCTGTCTGCTTCCATTGTCCTATTTCCTCCTTGTCCTCCTTTTTAATATTGTTCTTAGTGTGCTGCAAAGCTGTTGTTTCACTAAATAAAAATAGCAGCAACCATATGTAGTATATATATATTAAAGTTAAGAGAGTATTGTCCTTCACTTGGCACAAGTTTTCCTGCACTCACAGTAGGAAGATTATTAAGTCTTTACCTAAACCCAGAGATCGATGCAAATGAGTTGCAGTATTATGTGAGGATTAAGATGGCATTGCTGTTCTAAAGTACAGGACTCATATATCCACTTTTTATTATAGATACTCTCAAAAATTTTGAATATCAGAGTTTAGTCTATAAATACCCAGTCTACGGTTTTATAAAAGTGATGTACATTGTGTTTATCTATAACCATTAGGAAGTTAAGGGTGATTTTTTTTTTCCTGGTAGCGGTATTGAGAATTTTCCATCAGTATTGCTAAAGGTTATTTAAAGTCTCCTGTCCACCATTAATCTAAAACAACAGTGCTGGAGCAAATGTGCTAGTTTATTCGGGATGTCACGTTCAGTCCCTGCGCAAGTTACGTATTTCTCAGTGAACGTTTGCTCAGTGGTCTTGATCAGCCAACCATTTCCATAACAGGATTGATGAGCCCTGAGTTTTCTGCAGATGCTTCGTTGACTTTTCCCAATAGAGAAGAGGAGAGTTCACTGGCTTCCTTCACACCACCCAAAGTTAGTCTTGTTTGAATAGATAGAAGACTAGTTTTTGTTTTTTTTTTTTAAGATTTATTCATTAGGAGTGGAGAAATGTTCCCAGGTTTGGTCCTCACCAGTCATATGGTGACTCACAGCCATCTGTCTATAACTCCAGTTCCAGGGTTTCCATCTTCTGGCCTCCTTAGATACTGCATGCATTTGATGCACCTACATACAAGGAGGCAAAACACTCATGAATTAATTTTATAAAATAGCATTTTAAAACATGGCTTTTATTATGTGAAAAGAATGGTATAAAATTACTAGTGCTAAAGAAATGGCTCAATAATAAAACAGAAACAGGGCCCAAGTTCACATCTATCATGGGTTGTGTGCTCATGTATACACACATAATATATACACACAGCATGCCATACATGCAGTCACACACAGAATAAAATATATATTTATATTTGCTAATTAAAACTGTCTTTTAAAATTTTACCTAGAGAGAAGGACATTTGCACAGGACTAGAGTTTGATTTTCAGTCCTCACATCAGGCAGCTAGCTTACAGTATTTCCATAACCACAGTTCTAGGGGCTCTGATGCCCTCTGATCTCAGAGGTTGCCTGCTGAACATAAAGTCATGCAGGTGTGTATTCATACACATACAAAAGTATAAATCTTAAAAGTAATTTTCTAGAGGAAGGACTAGAAGAAAAACACTTTTATCAGTGCTGAAACTATATGTAGTTGAGTATTGAACACATACTAGCAAGTGCTAAACTCTAATTTGGGGCCCCAGGAGCTCCCCTCCAAAAAATTTTGTCAAGGGCTGTAGAGTGTAGCTTGGTGAAGGGCACTTGTCTGTATTCACTATGTCCTGGTTTCCATCTCCAGCACTGTTTTGAGGAAAAAGAAAGAATCAGACCGGTGGTGGTGGCGCACACCTTTAATCCCAACACTTGAGGCAGAGGCAGATGGATCTCAGTTTGAGACCAGCCTGATCTACAACGAGAGCTTCAAGACAGGACTACACAGGGAAATGCTGTCTCGAAAAACCAAAACCAAAAAAGAAAAAAAGAAGCTCCTCCCCAAAAAGAATCTTTGTGATGAATGTATTAAAATGCTATTTGTGAAAGTTTTTTTTTCTCCCAAAATTTCAGTGGTTTCTATTTTGCTTTAGTTAAAATGTAGTTTGAAACTGTAAGTTGTTGCAGACCTTCCAGGCAGTGCATGGGTTAGCCAGTGAGCTGTGTCTCCACCCTGGCGATTACACTCTGGCTAGAGATGCAAGAATCTCAGCTTCTTCACCTTTGAATGGTTTCCCATCCTAGAACAAATAACAAGAAAAACGCTCTCATATTTATGAATGAAACCATTTGTGGATTATTACTTTATTGTTAGAAGTGATGAGTCTAAATTCCTTAAATGACTCTAAGTCAGCTAATTGGCATGATTTTCAGTCTTGTTAGTGAACAAGCATACATTCCCTCTGAATACTTTACCTAGGTTGCAAGCTTTTATTTTATTTATTTTTTTTTGGGGGGGGGATAGGGTTTCTCTGGGGCTTTGGAGTCTGTCCTGGATCTAGCTCTTGTAGACCAGGCTGGCCTCTGCCTCTGGAATGCTGGGATTAAAGGCGTGCACTACCACCTCCCAGCAAGTTGCAGGCATTTAAAGGGAGATGATTTCAGATTCTTAATTCTGAGCAGTCCCTCTTGATTCAGCAGCTTAAAAAGAATCTTAGCATGAAGGTTTCAGAATCTTAAAAATAAATAAATAAATAAATAAATAAATAAATAAGCTGATCTGTTCTGACTAACTAGATTGAAGTTGCCCCTCCCCACCAAAAGGCAATATAGATATGTTGCCTTTAATCCTCCCATGGTGGGACTAGGGTTATATAGTTCAGTAAGTGGGGTGCTTGCCCAGCATGTGGAAGTACAGTCTTGATCCCTAGTCTAAAAGGATAAAAAACAGGAAAACATCTTTTAGCCTATATTAATTTGGATCCAGTCTAAAAGATTTGTCGTTTTATTGTTTTGTTGATTTTTAAAACAGGCTCCCTTACAGTTCAGTCTGACTCTGAATTTACTACTACCTGAGGCTGGCCTTGAAATCCTGATTCTCCTTCCTACACTTCTCCAGTGCTGGGATTAGGTACACTACCACACCCGGCTCTAAAAATTGTTCTCAATGTAAAAGTACTTAATTGAAATATTACCCTTTCTAGAGCTGAATTGATCTTTTAAATTCTCTTAATTTTATAATGCTGTTAAATTAACCTCTATAAAGTTTATATCTGCTTCATTATTTGAATTTTTAAATTTTATTTTTATTATTTTTAGTTATTTGTGTGTGTGTGTGCTGATGCCTGCAGAGACCAGAGATGTATTCCCCTGGAGCTGCAGTTAGAGTGGTTATGAGTAAGGGGGCTTTGGATCTGACGTTCTGGTGTTTTGTTGATGATAAGGAATAATGTAGCCAATCTCTTCTGTACCTGCTTTCTGTTGATTGGAAACTTGAGATTAGGAGGGTCTGGAATGCTGATCCAAACCAGAAACAGAACAAAACAAATTTAGAAGCCTATAGTTGAGCCTAGTTACAAAGACGTGAGCCTTGGTTAGAGTAGAGCAAGCCCCAGGGGGGAGCCGAGAGACAGGTGGGGAGGTGGTCAGAGCAAGGAAATGGGAGAGACTCTTAGGAGTTAAGTGTTGTGTTGACAAGAATTTCAATTCAGGGTATCCCCAAGTGTATCTAGAAGCTTGCTAGAGAGATACCCAGGATCGAAGGGCATCCCTCCTCCACATGATGGGACAGCCAAAAGGGTGTATAGAACTGCCTGACTCCAGCACGGTTTTGTGTTAGACTACAAGCTGAGAGACAATAGGTTGCTGCAAGTGAGACACTGAGGAGGTGAGGAGCAGATGGACTCTAAAATTTGGGAGTTGAGAAGCAGATGGACTCTAAAATTTGGGAGTTGAGAATGATAGATTGCAGGAGCCAGCAGAAGCAGATGATCTGAACCTGGGAGGGTCAAAATTGACAGTTTGGTTCAACTAGGAGGGACAGGACCTTTTGGGGGTTAAGTGTCCCTCCCAGGTTTCAGACACCAAAGTGATGTTGCAGAGAAACTACAGAGATAGACCACTCCTTGGGCAGAAAGAAGGATTTACTGGGGATCATACTGCCAAGGTCATCTGCAGAGCTGGGGGCAGAGAGCAGAACAAATGGCAGAAAAGGAAGCAGACTTGATATGACAGTCAGCAGAGTAGGAATCTGAGCTGATGCAGGCTCTCCAGAACCAGGTGCCCTTGCCAGACGTAGTTGACCTTAGGGGGAATTGATGGTGGTGTATGATCCACAGAAACACCTTAAGAGGCCTGCTTTTCTAATAAATAGAAACCTGTAGGCTCATTTGCACAGTACCAATCTTTCTGTTTAGGACAACTAGCACTTCCATTTTGGGGTGAAGGGGCTGTGGGAGTTGGGGACTGGGACTTTGGACCTGACAGTGAGCTGCCTGATATGGGGGCTAGGAATTGACTTGGTAACTCCAGAAGCTTGTTCTTTGGAAGGTGGCTCGCTTGTTGGTCCCTGGTCCTGGCTACCCAGAACTGAAATAATCACACCCAAACCATATTATTTAAAACAGTGCTTGGTCCATTAGCTCTAGCTTCTTATTGGCTAGCTCTTACATCTCAATTTAACTTATTTCTATTAATCTGTGTATCGCCTCGTGGCTGTAGCTTACTGGCTAAAGTTCTGTCCGGCTCCTGCAGGGCTAAATGGCTTCTCTCTGACTCCAACTCCTTTCTCCCAGCATTCTGTTTATTTTCCCCACCTAGCTCTGTTCCCCTATAGCTCTGTTACAGGCCCAAAGCCGTTCCTTTATTAACCAATGATATTCACAGCATACAGAGGGAATCCCACATCAGTTCTTCTTCACTGAGCCATCTTTTCAGCCCCCATTTTAATTTTTAAAAAATTTAGTTCGTTTTGTATGCCTGGTGTCTGAGGAGGCCAGAGTGGGATGTTGGATGCCTTGAAATTGAAGTTTACAGATGTTTGTAAACCGCTGTGTGATTGCTGGAACTGAATCCAGGTCCTCTGGAAGAGCAGCCAGTGCTCTTAAGCGCTCAGCCATCCCCTTCACTTTAAGATAATATGTGTAGCTCCTGCTGTGTAGCCCATGCTGTCCTGGAACTGTCAGTGATGCTCCTTCCTCAGCTTCCCAGGGGCTGAAATTATAGGCATGCAGCACTGTGCTGACTTTGTTCCTTACTGCAGAAATATTTTTTTAAATATTTATTTATTATGTATGCAATATTTTGTCTGTGTGTCTGTCTGCAGGCCAGGAGAGGGCATCAGATCTCATTTCAGATGGTTGTGAGCCACCATGTGGTTGCTGGGAATTGAACTCAGGACCTCTGGAAGAGCAGGCAGTGTGCTCTTAACCACTGAGCCATCTCTCCAGCCCCCAGAAATATTTTCATATGTAAGAGTTCCTGTGTGCAGAGTCAGACTTTTTCCACTGTGTTGTATCCAGAGATTGAACTCAGGTTATCAGGCTTGACAAGAAGCACATTTACCACCGGATCTTAGCCCACTGCTCTGTAAAGAGAACATTTATAAACAATGGATTCTAGTTAAATTCATATAACCACCTTCTGAGATTGTCAGAACAGCCTCATTTCTAAGTGGGCTTTGTATTCCTCCCCACATCATGCTACAAATGTAGTTAGTTAATTAGCAAACCCCATGGTGATAGAGCGCACGTGCCTGTGGAATTCATCTGTGGACTTCCCTCTAGAAATCCTGCTGCTGAACATCCTGTGGACTTGAAGTATTTGTGCATGACCCCTGGGGATTTTGTAGTGTAAAGTACTAGATGGTCGTTTGAAACCAAAGAGAAAAAACAGGTAGTTGGGTCAGAATTGAGAACTTTATCTCCTTCTGCTCTTTTCCCTTTTAAAAAAACTTCCTTTGTTCTTTCATTATTTCTTCTTCCTCCCCTCAGACTAAAATGTGTATTTGTAAACTGTTATTATTTTCATGTTATTTATTTGTTTAGTGTGTGTTCACATATGAACAAATGAAAGTCAGAAGGGAGCTGAAGTCTGTCTCCTTAACCTTGTGGGTCCCAAGGATCAAACAAGTCATTAATTAGGCTTGGCAGTAGGTACAGTCACCTGCTGAGTCATCTTTCTAGACCTAGGTTTTAACATTGTATTTAGCGTGCTGTGGCCCTAGGACACCTAGAAGAACTCTTAGAGGTAAAGCCTTACCTTTGTTTGGTGGCTGTGCCTGTGCATAGTCTCTGGATGAGTGTGTATAAATTAAAATAGGTGCAACTCCACCCCTCATTTAGGAAGGAGAAGTTGAAGGATTAAACATTTTCTGACAGCCTAGGGTAAATAATGAGACTTTATCTTAAGTAAATAACAAATCCTGAACTCACCTGTCCCTTTATTCCTATAGCCTACAAATATAGGCACTCACAGTGAGCAGAGCGCACTTCTGGCATGGTTGTTTTTGTTCCATGGTTGTTTTTTCGAGATAGGGTTTGTCTGTATCCCTGGCTGTCCTTGAACTCTCTTTGTAGGCCAGGCTGGCCTCAAACTCACAGAGATCGCCTACACCTGCCTTCCAAGTGCTGGGATTAAAGGCGTGCACAATGTGGACCTGGCAAAGAACGGCTTCTGGTATTAGAAGTATTCTTACCAGATTCTTTCCTTTGGTTTGCAGGTGAACAGTCTGCATGTGGCTGACCCAGTGGAGACAGTGCTGCAGCTCCAGGACTGCAGCATCTTCATTAAGATTATTAACACCATGTGAGTATGAGCCGTCCAAATCCTAGCTAGTCCTCGGGTGGGAACTGCATGTGCTCGATTGGTGGGCTCTGACCAGAAAACCAGGTCGGGGTGAGATATTAGAAGGGTAAGTGGACTCAAAGACTAGCACCTTAACCTTGCCTTTCTAGTTACTGGAGGGGTTTCAGTCTTGTCCTATCCAAAGACCTCCTCACTCTGGGACAGAAGACTCTTCTTCAAGGCCCTATGCACAATTCTAAGACTACCCCCCCCCCCCCAAGAACGTCCCATTCTCCTGTCTCAAAAGTACTCATGATGCACCCTGCTACTATCTTATTATTGTGTGTGTGATGCATGTACGTGAGCGTGGCTGCTTGTATGCCGCAGCGCCCAGGAGGAGGTCACAGCTCTTCTCTCCTTCCACTATGGTGGATAAGGGTAAGCTGGAGTACTGTGGTGGGAAACTGTACTGTGTGTGGGCCCTGCTGAGTGGCCCAGGACAGATAAGCCTGCTAGAATGGTTTTGTTATCCTTTGAAATTTTCTCTTGGGGGGGGGTTGGGTGGGGTCTCTTACAGGAGTTTCAGACCATTGACTTAATTCCACTGGCTCTTCTTTTTTGTTGTAGTTGTTGTTTTTTTTGTTGTTGTTGTTGTTTTTGTTTTTGTTTTTTAAGTTTGGAGCCTATCCGTCCTGGAACTAGACCGGATTGGCCTTGAACTCACAGAGATCCACCTGCCTCTGCCTCCCGAGTGCTGGGATTCAAGGCTTGCACCACCACCACCACCACCAGCAGCTGTTTTTTAGACAGGGTTTCTCTGTAGCTTTGGCTGTCCTGGAACTAGCTTGTAGTGTAGGCTGGCCTCGAATTTAGAGATCCGGCTGCTTCTATCTCCCGAGTGTTGGGATTGAAAGTGTGAGCCACCACCGCCAGCTTTTCTTTGTACTTTTTTCTCAGCCCCTCCCTCCCTCCCTCGCTGTCTGTCTGTCTGTCTCTCTCTCTCTCTCTGTCTCTCTGTCTCTCTCTGCCTCTGCCTCGTCCAGGATACCAGGCCTTCATGGCCTCATTATTTCCTTGTTCTAATTTATTCCCATACGTGTGATTTCAAGAATATTACATCTCCTTTGCTTGTAGTGCTTCCGTAGCTCTCTGTGGGTAGCGGATTGAAATCTTAAATGCTTATTTGTTTGCTTTTTATATTGAGGCAGGGTCTCATGTAGTTAGCCTCAACTGACAATGTAGTTTAAGGATGGTCTTGAATTGTCTCCCTGGTGCTAGGAAGGCCTACATAATTTTTACTATTTTCAAACCGTAGTAAAGTGGTAGATTGAGGCATCTGTCATCAATGGTGGGTAAATCCATTAGGCTGGCAATACCTAGTCCACCATTTAATTTTACCATTACTAAAAGGCAGGCAACTAGATACCATACCCTCTGTGTTGTAATATACATTAGTGTGTGTGTATGTATACATGTGCTTTTTCTGAATTCAGAATAGATGAGGAGTTTTTCAAATTTGAAAGAATAAAGTTCTAGGTGGAGACATCTCAGCACTTTAGAGCACTGGTTGGTTGATCTTCCAGAGAAACTGAGTTTGATTACTCCCACCCAGATGGTGGCTCACATGTTCTGTAATCCAGGGGATTTGATGTCTTTCTCTAGCAGTCATGGGCACCAGGAGCTCAAGGTGCATAGACAGACATACAGACGAAATACCTGTACAGAAATACTTTCTTTTAAGAGAAAAAACAAATTTCCTTGACTTGGTACAAAGCAACAGTCCAAAAAAACCCTTGTGCCCTAGTTTGCCTTGGCGAATCATGCGCTCATTAGTCACTGACAGGAGCATGGGTGACTCGGGCAACTGCACCACCAGAGAGTTGGTGCCCCAGTGGACGACAGTTCAGCAAAGCAGGTCTTTTGTCTCCCTGTACAGTTTGCAGCATCTGTAGGAGAGTGTCTCTTCCTGCCTATGTCCCTCAGGGAGGCCTTGTTGATGAGCCTCCTGAGTGTCCTCATTTCCTCAGCCTCAGGAGCAGTGTCTGACACTCCACACTCCAGGAGTAAGGATGTGTGTTTGTTCTTTATTTAGCCATTCTGGAATTATTTCTGGAAGAAATTTTTCCAAGGGAAATTTAAGATATTTTTTTTTCTCTTATAGAGTGCTGCTTGAGTCTTAGACTAGCAGATATTAAGATCCTAGGTTAGACCAGTCTCCTTTGGGAAAACAGACATCCTTAGGTGCTGTGACTGCTGCCTTTCTGGTGGTCCCACTGGTGCTAATCCACATTAGAAGTCTCCTTCTAGGGGAGGAGTGCAGACTGACAGGATGAGCTGTGTGCCATACTTGGCTTTTTCTCTTTCTTAATGTTGACGCCTAAGGATTTTATCTTTCATTCTTCTGTATGGTACCAGTGCAAAGCAAAAAGGTATTGTCTTTCCTTGATAGCTTTGAGACTTGAGTAGCAATTTTTTTTTCGAGGCAGAGTTTCTCTGTGTAACAGCCCTAGCTGTCCTGGAATTAGAGATCCATTTGTCTCTGCCTTCTGAGTGTTTGCCTCCACTACCCAACTTGAGCAACACAATTTAATATAAAGGCCTGATGATATTATGCAGACCTACCTGCCTCTGCAGGTAGTAAGGATAAGCTAGGAGAAAAGATTTTTGATTTTTTTTTTCTTCTTCTTTAAGAACCTGATATTTGTCTTATGGATGTCGCCCTCTCTCCTCATTAAAAAGCTGTCAAGTCAGCCTGGCTGTGCCTGCTGGATGCCTAGCTTTCTACCAACAGCTGAGTGCTCAGTTAGTTGTACGTGGTGCAAGTGTGTGGCAATTTGAGCACTGTAGGATACCCGAGAGGGTGATTAGATTTGATACCTGTCATTCTAGATAGCTCCCTGATAATTTGAGACTTGAGCAGTCAAGTATGGGCTACATTTCTCTAGTGCAGTGGTTCTCAACCTGTGGGTCTACCCCAGGGTAAGTAGAGCAATCATTTAACAAGGGTCGCATGTCAGATATCCTGCTATCAGATATTTACATTACAATTCATAACAGCAAAACCACAGTTATGAAGTAGCAACAAAAATAATTGTACGGTTGGGGTCACCATGGCATGAAGGCCTGTATTAAAGGTCACAGCATTAGGAAGGTGAGAACCACTGCTCTAGGTCTCATTTGTTCCATACCGCCTTAATTATGCTAGGAACTGTCTGAAATAAGTTTTGTGGTCAAATAGGTGTAGTAGAAAATGTTCAAGCTGCATGGTGGTGTAGGTATGTAGTCTCCTAGTGTTTGAGACACAAGTTCAACACAAGCTTGGGAAACACTATAAGATCTGTCTCAAATAGAACAAAACAAACAACAAAGAGAAAAAGATTATTGCAAGAGACAGAAAGGGTAATAACGTATACGAACTACAAATATAAAGCCAGCCACACTGAACCTTATAGAAGAGAAAGTGGGAAGTACACTTGAACTCATTGGCACAGGGAACCGCTTCCTAAATAGAACCCCAGCAGCACAGACAATAAGAGAAACAGTTAATAAATGGGACCTCCTGAAACTGAAAAGCTTCTGTAAAGCAAAGGACACGGTCAACAAAACAACAGCCGACAGAATGGGAAAAGATCTTCACTAACCCCCATCAAACAGAGGTCTGATCTCCAAAATATACAAAGAACTCAAGAAATTGGACACCAAAAGAAGATATAATCCAATAAAAAAAAATAGAGTAGAACCTAAACAGAGAACTCTCAAGAGAGGAATCTAAAATGGCTGAAAGACACTTAAGGAAATGCTCAGCATCCTTAGTCATCTGAGAAATGCAAATCAAAACAACTCTGAGATTCCATCTTACACCTGTAAGAATGGCCAAGATCAAAAACACCGATGACAACTTATGCTGGAGAGGCTGTGGGGGAAAGGGAACACTTCTGCATTGTTGGTGGGAATGCAAGCTGGTACAACCCTTTTGGATGTCAGTGTGGCGATTTCTCAGAAAATAAGGAAACAACCTTCCTCAAGACCCAGTAATTTCACTTTTGGGTATATATCCAAAGAATGCTCAATCATGACACAAGGACATGTGCTCAAGTTTGTTCATAGCAGCTTTGTTTGTCATAGCCAGAACCTGGAAACAACCTAAATGCCCCTCGACTGAAGAATGGATAAGGAAAATGTGGTACATTTACACAATGGAGTACTACACAGCAGAAAAAAATAATGACAGCTTGAGTTTTGCAGGAAAATGGATAGAGCTAGAAAACATTATTTTGAGTGAGGTAACACAGACACAGAAAGACAATTTATCACATGTACTTACTCATAGGTGGTTTTTTAAAATTAAAGCAAAGAAAGCCAGCCTACAAACCACAACCCCAGAGAACTTAGACAACAATGAGGACACTAAGAGAGATTTACATAGATCTAATCTACATGGGAAGTAGAAAAAGACAAGATCTCTGAGTAAATTGAGAGCATGGGACCTTGGGGGAGGATTGAAGGGAAAGGGAAGAGGCAGGGAGGGGAGCAGAGAAAAATGTAGAGCTTAATAAAAATCAATTAAAAGAAAAAAAGCAAGCTCCATATGGAGAGTTTTCAGTGCCCATCATTCTCTCAGGAGTAGGTTGGTGCTGCTGGGAGCAGTCATGTCTTACATCAGCAGAGCTCCAGAATTCTTAATTGTTAAATCATTTAAGTTCCATATTCTGTAGGTCTTTGAAGTGTTGAAGTTCACCTGTCTATATGGAGTACATTTTTGTACATCTAGAGTACCTATCTAACATAACCATGGCAAACATGGGTGACTGTTAGCCTGTGATTCTTAATAACCTACATAGCTTAAAGACTAAAGCTTCATATTATAAAAATAATTTTTGCCGGGTGGTGGTGGCGCACGCCTTTAATCCCAGTACTCAGGAGGCAGAGGCAGGTGGATCTCTGTGAGTTCGAGTCCAGCCTGGTCTACAAGAGCTAGTTCTAGGACAGGCTCTAAAGCTACAGAGAAACCCTGTCTTGAAAAACCAAATAAATAAAAAATAAAAATAAACAATTTTCAAATGTGTTTATCATAATAAGGACAATGATCTCAAAATTGTAACTATATAAAAATTCCTTGATGAGAGGCAGAAATGTATAGTGCAATATGACAAATATCCTTAATTTTTATCAGTATATAAAATATCTCAAGCTGAATTAGAAATATACATGCAGTATAATAAAAATAATTTTATGCTTGTCTACAAAAATATTGTAAACAAAAATAGGAACATATACAATATGACAAATAACTTTGAATTTGTATCAATATACAAATTAGGAATACAAAAATAATTTTACATAAGTATCAATATGTAAGCATCTACCAGTGCAAATTGTCTAAAACTAATAGTTGCTAATATAGTTTACAAGTAGATACACTACTTTACCTTATCATCCTAGTCTATTTTTCTTTTTCTTTTCCAAAGTGATTCCTTAGTCTAAACATTTTTCCATCCCCAACCCCGTTATAATCCCATTATAACCAACCCCCAACAGATGACAATTATCCATAACCCTGAGGAAACAAAATCTGTTGGGAGGGGTCCACTATTCTCTTAGAATTGCTTCCTGCTGTGTAGTGGGCAACAATATCTCTATGGGAACCTGTAAAAAGCTAAAACTGGTGAGTCTCAAGAGGACTAGCTCTAACAGCGTAGCCAGTCTGAGTAGGCTGTTCAGGTATCTGAAGTTCTAAGTTGTAACCTGAAGTTCTGGCCAGAGTGTTGTAGGAAGAAGGTGGACCATCTCATCCAGCCAGTTTGGAACTTTGTTGAGCAGTTTGTAGTCCAGAGTCAATCTCTGAGTGGTGTTTATCCGCTTGGCATCATTACGAACCAGGTAGAATCATTGTTTTGGGGTCTTATCTTCCTTCTGGAGACTTCAGAGTTTGCTGTTAGGAAAATTTATTGTTCATTGTGGAAAACTTAAACATTAGTAATATAAAAATGGAAAGTTTAAATTTTAAGATAGATATATTTATCCAAAGAAAGGTACTAAGGAGTCAAAAATAAGTATAGGGAGAAATAGAATTTTGGGGAGAAAATTCTGGCTGTCTGAAGATTCCCTGCTCGCTGCTGTCCTCTCTTACTTGTTCCTTTCTTCTGTGTGTTGGCTGTTGGAGAGTTGGGAGAGAATGAGTGCCCCTTCTCACCTCTTCTTATAAATTTCAACTGTTTCTTCCTCTGCTCAGTGTGGAGTGTGGGAACTTTGCCCTGATCTCCTCAGAGCCATGTCTACACTCAGTTTTCATATCTTGATACTGTTTTCTTTTCCCATGAACCTCTTTGGCTCTACGTTAACCCTGTTTCCTGACATGTTATTGTTGAACCACCCCAGGCTGTGTAACATGGCCTCCCATTTATCTGAGCCATCTCTTACCAGCTCCTTCCCTCGAGGCTTTCTCTTATTGCAAATGAGTTAGCAGAGCACCATGTTTTATGGGAGGGACTCTGTTCAAGTCTACTCTCCTCACCCCCCATGTGTGCTCCTCAGGATAAAGTAGTGTTCTTGCAGCTTCTCACTGCCTCCAGGATCGGGGCAAAACAGAAAGGCAAAGATGGCTAATTACTCCTGTCCAAATGCTTACTCTTTTTTGTCTGTTTTGTTTTAGACACAACACTGAAGAGGGGAAACAAATTCTTCAGCAGCCCGTGCCAGAAAGACTAGACTTTGTTTGCAATTTCCTACAGAGTAAGTGTCTTTCTTAACTAGGTGGGCAGCTTCAGCTCCTAGAGCTTGGTCCAGAAGACTTAGTCATGAGTGTCTGACTGGAAAAAAAAAAAAAAAAAAAGGTTCAGATTTCCCTACTCAAGCAAAAAAGACAAACCCAGCCGTGTCAGCCTCTTTGGATCTTGAGATGCCTCCACCCCCAGCTTGTGTTAAGAGAATGTCCCTTATGTCCCAGTGTCCATGTCAGGCCCAGGTAGACCAGAGGGCGACATCACGTGCTGGTCATGTAATCTTTCTATTTTGAAGATACAGGAGAGAAAAAGGTTCACGTTAGCCTTGTAAAGATAACTTTCTCTTGGAAAAAAAAAAAAGTTTTCTTAGGTAATTGTTTAGGTAGTAGGTAAACCAGGCACAGTGCAGTTTCTTAGATGTACGTTCTTGGTATGTGGTATGGAGATAATGGTAATGCTCAGTAGATTAGTGGAAAGATTACATAAGAATGTTTGTGAAGCCAGGCGGTGGTGGCCCACGCCTTTAATCCTAATATTTGAGAGGCAGAGGCAAGTGGATCTCTGAATTTGAGATCTACAGAGCCAGGGGGAGAAAAAGAGTGTTTGTGAAACTTGGGGCACAGAGTATGTCAGCTCACCTTCCCTGGTCATCCTTGTACCACAGAGTCTGACATCTTTAACATGGGGAGCTGCCTGCTATTTCCACCTCAAGAGAATTATAGGGCAGGTGGCCTGGTGTCCTCTATTGCTCTAATTGGACTCAGCTGCAGACCTCCTCTGCAGCCTTAGTTGGAACAGGACGACTCTAGTGTGATCTCATGTCTCTGGCTCCTTCTGTGGTGCTAAGTAGGGGAGGTGATGAGCTGACAGGTGAGTGGCATGTTGACCCCGAGTTATTGCTAATGCCCTGGTACTTTCTTCTACTACTTTCTATGGAGTGCCTTACGGCAGCACTGGCTTGTGGTGGAAATACAAGTAGGTTGGAGAGAACATCTATAATAAGGGGCCCTTTAGCTTGGCGTCTCCTCGGAGGCTGTAATTCTGCTTTTGAAGTTGAGTTTTGAGAGTTCAGTGTTTGCTATGTGATTGTCATTGCAGAAAATTGGAAGCATCCCTTATCTACACAATGCCTGGTGTCTGTGCAGAAAGTGATGGAGGGGTCTGAGATGGAATTGGCCAAGGTACTTGTGGGAGACCAGCGTTGGGTGACAGGGACCTGAGAAACCTACCAGGCTTTTTCTGAACCTGAATGAGGGGTGCTGAGTGTTTTGTTTATGGGATTCTTTAGACCTGGAGGCAACGCCAGTCATTTGACTGAGCCAGAGGCCATTTTTGTCCAAGGATTCTGGGAGCCCATTGATCTTTTGACAAAGAAGTTTACTTGACCAACACTGAGGCCTGCAATGGAGATTTGCAGGAACCAGTTCTTGCTCAGTGATCATCATATTTTTCTTTCAAGCTCAGTTAACTTGATTTCCTCTGCTGGGTGTTGGTCTATAGAAGGTGCTGTCTAAAATTTTTATGTTCATGACTCCACAAGTCCAGGAATTCAGCTGTATAGAAATCCTGACACCTGTCTTTTTGCAGCATAAGCATCAAGCCCTTGGATTTATTTATTTTATTATTATTATTAGTAGCAGGAGTAGGAGTAGTATTTTTGGTATTTTGAGACAGAGTTTCCTTTGTGTAGCCCTGGCTGCCCTGTAACTCACTCTGTAGACCATACTGGCATCAGACTCAGAGATCCGCCTGCCTCTGCCTCTGAAGTTCTGGGATTAAAAGCATGAGCCACCACTGCCTGTCAAGTTGTTGGATTTATATTTGAAAAAGTGTTCCCTGGGACTTTTTGGTTTTTCGAGACAGGGTTTCTCTGTAGCTTTGGAGCCTATCCTTAGCTCTTGTAGACCAGGCTGGCCTCAAACTCACAGAGATTCACCTGCCTC
Organism: Myodes glareolus; assembly: GCF_982192425.1. NCBI lineage: Eukaryota > Metazoa > Chordata > Mammalia > Rodentia > Cricetidae > Myodes > Myodes glareolus. Next base: position 102,515,265 of record NC_142032.1, on the reverse strand, counting down.
TGCCTCCCGAGTACTGGGATTAAATGTGTGCGCCACCATCACCCGGCTTTTTAAAAAATATTTATTTTATGTTCATTGGTGTTTTGCCTGCACGTATGTCTGTGTAAGGGCATTATATCTCCTGGAACTGGAGTTACAGACAGCTGTGACCTGCCTTGTGGCTGCTGAGAATTGAACCTGGGTCCTCTAAAAGAGCCAGTGCTCTTAACTGCTGAGCCGTCTCCCCTCCTGGGACTACTAAGGATGGTGATTTGGGACTGCTAATTATAGAAATTCTGAAAGAATAGCTCAGAGCCCTCAAAATGGTTCTTGAGTGGGAGCACCAGGAAGAGATATATCCCACTCAGTGACTGCCACCTCTTTGTCTGGCTTCTAGATGGTAATGCTGTTTTTGTATAACTCGACCATGAGCTCCAGAAGTCCCCGGGACTGGGAACAGTTTGAATATAGTATTCAGGTAGGCTCTTGTGCCTTCATCCCACTTGCCAGCCCAGCTGAGGTTCCCTCGTCCAATCTTTCTCTTTAAATAAAAGTTATTATTGTCTGAAAAGTTAATGTTTGTAGTAATGACAGCCATCATTGTTTAAAAAAACAAGAGGTAGAAACTGTTAAAGTACGAAGAAGGAAATAACAGTCCGTAATCTCATCTCTATATACAGCTGTTAATTTCTTAAGGGATTGGCTTCTGAGGCCTTTTATGTGCCTGGTTTTAATTGTCCTCTCTATTTGAAGAATATGTAGAATTGATTTCCTTTTCTTACGTGTCCTCACGTGTGTACTTGCCGTCCCATTCTGGGAGGGGTTATATGAAAGCTCGCTGGAAAGGGAAGAGCAAGTAGAGCCAGTGTGTTGTAGGACAGGCCTTGGGAGTTTCAGCTTTATGGGGGCGCGGGGTGGGGTGGGGATCCAGAAAGCTCCTTCCGAGGTGTCCCCAACACCACAATGATGTTTGTTTTCTCTCCCTGTGGCCCAGGCTGAGTTAGCTGTCATCCTGAAGTTTATGCTGGATCATGAGGATTCACTAAACTTTACTGAGGACCTAGAGAATTTCTTGGAGAAAGGTGAGTAGGGCCATTTGTGAGGATCCACTCCCCTTCTCTGAACAGAGAACTGGTAGGATCATCTGACCCCACACATGACACAGAGTTGGTATTGAGGCGTGTCATGTGTGACGGAAGGTGACTTCTGAGCCATGTCGTAATACTCACATCATCTAAAGTGGCTCCCTGCTGCCTGACGGTTCAGCAGGGCGCTTGTACTGCAGTGATCTCACCTGCATTAGGGTGATCCAGACTCCCAGTTCTCATATCATTTTGTTTTGCTTTTTACTTACTTTATCTTTATATGTATGCGTGTTTGCCTGCATATATGTCTGTATACCATGTGTATGTCTGGTGCCTGCAGATGCCAGAAGAGGGTTTTGGATCCTCCGGAACTGAGCTAACAACTCAGAGTTGTAAGCTATTGTATGGATGATGGGTCTTGAATTTGAGTCTTTCTGAACTGCTAAGCCATCTCTCCATCTCCTTGGCTTAGAAGTGGGAGATAAACATGTAAAAGGTTTCCCTCATGCTCTAGGTGGGAGGCAGGTATATAAAAACCAGTAAGCCTGAGAAGGGGACCAAGTGTAAATATGCCAATTATCTCCCCAAATGAGAGTTCTTCATGTCTCATGAAGAGGCTAGTTAGCTCCTGCTACTAGGACTCTGAGCCCTCTAGTTCTGGGCGAGTTCTCTTCTGGCTGTTAAACTTGGGTGGGATTCTTCACGTTCAGGTCTGTGAGGTGGAGCTGTTGAGAATGGGAATCTAGAATGTAAGAAAGCTCTCTCAGTCAGATGCAAGTTTACAGGTCAGCTTGTTGGCCATTGAAGCTACAGGAGGACAGAGCAGAGACGCCCTCTCCCATGTCTGGGAGGAAGAAGAGGAAGGACTAGAGGTGGTAAAGGCCGAAGAAAGCAGCCATGGGAACCAAGGGAAGAGAGTATTTTATACCTTGGTGATAGAAAGCAGGTGTGGACGTGTCCCCAGAGGCTGTTAAGGTCTGTGGGCACAGTGGGTGCTGGGCTGTCATGATGCCTCTGCAGAGCTGACATGAGGACTTGTTCCAGTTCCTGAGTGTGAGAGGAATGTCCTCACTCCACCATGTTCTTTTGAGTACCTTGCTCTGAGAAAGTGGAAGCCCTGCACTTATTCTTAGTTGAAAACCTTGATCTTGTGGGTCTGGTTCTGCCCGGTAATTGCCTCTTGAGTTTATGTGCCTACAAATTCACACCTACTAAGGTAGTGGTCCCCTGTTATGTGAAAGTGAAATCTGTGTGAAAATTATGTGAAAATCTGTTCACCCCCTTACTAACTCTCCTTGGTTTGTTTGTCTGTTTCTTACCCCTAGTTCCTTACAAATATTCCAGTACTGTCTCTGAAGAGCTTTCTCCACCCAGCCACCAGGCCAAGAAGAAGATTCGTTTCTTAGAACTTCAGAGGATTGCTTCATCTTCCAGTGAGAACAAGTATGTCCTGGGCCTCTTCCTGGCATGGTGTCTCCACAGCCATGTTGTCAACCTTTGGATACTGGAGGCTAAGCTGTTAGCCAGTCCTTTATACCATTAGGAAAGACTTCGAGGGTACTGTTTATTTGGGTTCTGTCGGGAGCTAGTCCTCCCTCAAAAGAAGTTTCCTGCTGGGTGGTGGTGGCACACACCTTTAATCCCAGCACTCCAGAGGCAGACACAGGCAGATCTCTCTGAGTTTGAGGCTAGCCTGGTCTACAGAGTGAGTTCCTGGTCAGCCAGAGCTACACAGTTGAACCCTGTCTCGAAAAACAAGAAAACAATAAATGAATGAAAGAACAAATGAAAGAAAGAAAAAAGGCAGTTTCCTGTTTGTGGAAACTTCTTTTTCCTTTGAAAATACATGTCTCCAGTTCTTCAGACAAGAAATGAAGACATGGAGAAGGGAGAAGAAAAGTTTTTCCAGTCATGTTCTGCAAGTTGGCTGCCTCCTGCTCGCATGAGATAGCTTAGCAGATGGAACCCAGGCACATTGGCCTTCCAAGCCAGTGTTGAATATGGCCACCGGTGCTGTCCCGTCCCTAGCTGCTGATGCATACTTCATCTGTTAGGCTCTCACCCTGTTATCTTTGCCATCTCTTTCCTTAGCTTCCTCTCAGGTTCTCCATCCTCCCCTATGGGCGACATCCTGCAGACCCCACAGTTCCAGATGAGACGACTGAAGAAACAGCTGGCAGATGAGAGGAAAAACAGGGATGAGCTGGAGCTGGAGCTGTCTGAGAGCCTGAAGCTCCTCACTGAGAAGGGTGGGTACCTGACCAAGTGCGTGGGTGCTGGTAGAGCACTGGGGTTTGCGCCCAGGGAAGCCTACAGTCCTGTCCCTTCTGCTGACACCTGTTCCGTTCCTACACATGTCCTTTTCTGTGGAATGGGCAGTGTGTGCCTCCTTTGCTCTTTTCATGTCCCCTGCTTCTTTGCTGACTCTCGCCTTCGCTCCTGCCCTGGGCAGATGCACAGATAGCCATGATGCAGCACCGTATTGACCACCTGGCTCTGCTGAATGAGAAGCAGGCAGCCAGCCCGCAGGAGTCTGGAGAGCTTGAGGAGCTCCGTGGCAAGAATGAGAGGTACGACTCTCCCTGCCTTCCTTCCAGCTTCCAGTCCCTGCTGGCCCAGTTAGGGCCCCCAGTGTTCTGATTATTGTTCTTCTGGCAGCCTTACCATGCGACTGCATGAGACTTTGAAGCGGTATCAGAACCTGAAGACAGAGAAGAACCAGATGGATCGAAAGATTAGCCAGCTTTCTGAGGAGAATGGGGACCTTTCCTTTAAGGTGAGTAGGGCTGCACATAGAGGCCCCTCAGGGCTGAGGTGGTCAGAAGCTTCCCCAAGAAGGTTGATGTTGCAAGGAGAGAGGGCGCTTGGTCGTTCCCGGCTGCTCAGCCCTGAAATAATCACACAAACTATGTTATTTAAAACACTGCTTGGCCCTTTAGCTCTTGCTTCTTATTGGCTAACACTTATCCTAATTTAACCCATTTCTAGTAATCTGTGTTTCGCCACGTGGCTGTGGCTTATTGGTGTCTGTCTCTGGCGGCTCCATGACTTCTCTCTGACTCCGCCCTTTCACCCCAGCATACAGCCTTGCTTTCCCCGCCTACCTAAGTTCTGTTCTTCCCTGCCATAGGCTCAAAGCAGTTCTTTATTCATTAACCAATAAAAGCAACACACAGGCAGAAGGACCTCCCACATCAGGTTGAGAAGACTGTCCTGCATCTTCATTAGTCCTTCCCGAGATCTACCTGCGTGCTTAGTCACTTTGCTTGTTATTGGCTCCTGCAAGGGTGCTCAGGCAGCCCTAAATGTTGTTGTATGGTCCTGAATGAGAGGATCTAATTGGTTGTGATTGGATTGGAGGTGGGGGAAGGATCTTTAAGGGCCCCAGGGCCTGGGCTTCGAGTAATAGTTGGAGAGGGGTGCCAGCTTTCACTCTGTTCATGTCTCAGTTGCGAGAGTCTGCCAGCCACTTGCGTCAGCTGCAGGGTGCATACGACGACCTGATAGAGGAGCACAGCAAGGCATCTCAGGAGTGGGCAGAGAAGCAGGCTAATCTGGAAAAGGAGCTCAGCACAGCCCTCCAGGATAAGGTAACCCTTGGCCGGGGAGCTCACCACAACTTTATACATAAAAGTCATCACTTTGCTGAGTCCTAGAGTGATGAGTTGACTCGTCAGAGTTTAGCAGTGTGTTGTGATAGGTTGAGTGTAGTATTACCTGTGAACTCTGTGATGTGCAAAGTATGGGTTTTGGAAAAGTTAAACAATCTGCAAGGGGAATGATACCCTGCTAACTATTGTGAGCTTAAAGGGTGACTTGTAAACTCTTAGTGGCTTAGTTATGAATTCTGGTTGGGTATTCTTTGCTGAAATGCTTGATATCATAAGTGTATCAGAGATAGGTTTTCTCATTTTGGAATATTTGCCTAGACATTATAAATTACTTGTCCCTTAATCCAGAACCTAAATCACTCTAAAAATAAGAGTGATTTGATTTAATTTTACAGCAGCCTAGCTCTATAGACCAAACTGTCTTTGGACTCTGTCTTCCAGTCTGGCTCCTGTGTGCCACAGTGTACTTTCAAAATCCAGAACTTTTTCAGTATCTTGTTGGAGCTCAGAAAGTTTTGGATTTGGGATATTTTTGGATTTCAGGTTTCAGATTAGGGATGCCCAATCCACGTCACTGCTGCTGTCTCTAAGAGCTCAGTTCTGCCACTTGCTAATTGTGTAGCTCTCGGGCATAGCACTTAGAGTCTGGGAAGCAGGAGCTTCTTTTGTGAAGGAGACAGTAACAGCTCCCTCCCAGGCTGGTGGGTGGATTAGCAGTTGAGTGGTATCTCCATCACGTTGCTTTGTACCCACAATTGAGGGGGAGTCGATGTGGGCTGGGTCAGATGAAGCTCAGCTGGTGTAGATACCCAGGCCATTTTTTAAGCATTTGGGTAGTATGTGAGTCAAGGCTTGCCTGAGGGAGGCTATATAACGAGGAGAATGAACACAAGCTTTGCATATTTTTGTCTTAATTCATCCATGGAATTGGGAGTAAAAAGTCAGGATCCCGTAAAGTCTAGACCTATGGTTTTTTTTTGTTGTTGTTGTTGATGATATTTTTGAGACAGGGTCTTGGAGCCCAGGTTGGTCTTTCAACTCTTGATCCTCATGTCTCAGTCTTTTGAGTTTTGGGAGCCATCATTCCCAGCTCAGACTCATGGTTTCTGAGAGATGTTCTCCTGAGCCAAGACAAAGGGAGATCTAGGTAAGGTGATGAAGTCTCACACTCTGGCTGACGGGTCTCTTGTTTACTCCCAGAAATACCTTGAGGAGAAGAATGAAATACTCCAGGGAAAGCTCTCCCAGCTGGAAGAACGAGCAGCCCAGCTGTCTGAGAGCCCAGCCCAGGAGAAGGGTGAGGTGCTGGGCGACGCCTTACAGGTAGGAATAGACAGAATCAGCCAGGCAATTTGATGGGTTTGGTTCTTGGTGTTCTCTTGATCCCCATTTGTCTCTATCCTAACAGCTGGAAACTCTGAAGCAAGAGACAGCCAAACTGGCTGCAGACAACTCCCAGCTCCAAGCCCGCATAGAGACACTGGAGAGCGAACGAAACCAGCAGGAAGCCCAGCTGCTTGCTGAGCGGGGCCACTTTGAAGAAGAAAAGCAGCAACTGGCCAGCTTGATTGCAGACCTGCAGAGTTCCATCTCCAACCTCAGCCAAGCCAAGGAGGAGCTGGAGCAGGCCTTCCAGGCTCAAAGGGCTCAGCTAACTGCCCAGGTGGCCTCCCTGACAGCACTCAATACCACCCTGAAGCAACAGCAGGATCAAGAACTGACCAACCTGAAAGAACAGGCGAAAAAGGAACAGTCTCAGATGGTACAGACCTTGCGAGACCAAGAACAGGTCGCCCAGAGCCTCCGCCAGCAGGTGGAGCAGCTGAGCAGCAGCCTGACACTGAAGGAGCAGCAATTGCAGGAAGCAGCCAAGGAGCAGGAGGCAGCCAGGCAGGATCACGCCCAGCAACTGGCCAGCCTTGCTGAGGCTCAAGAGGCCTCTCTAAGGGAACGGGATACTGCCCGCCAGCAGCTGGAAACATTGGAGAAGGAGAAAACTGCCAAGCTAGAGAGCCTGCAGCAGCAACTTGAAGCTGCCAATGAAGCTAGGGACAGTGCGCGGACCTCAGTCACACAGGTCCAGCAAGAAAAGGCAGAGCTGAGTCAAAAGCTAGGAGAACTCCAGGCCTGCATTGAAGCTGCCCACCAGGAACAGCGTCAGGCCCAAGCTTATGTGACAGAGCTGGAGGCCCAGCTGAAGGCTGAGCAGCAAAAAGTAACTGAGCGAGAGAGGGTGATCCAGGAGAAGGCCCAGCTCCAGGAGCAGCTCCAGGCCCTCGAGGAGACTTTGAAGATCACCAGAGGCAGCCTGGAAGAGGAGAAGTGCAGGGCTGCAGATGCCCTGGAGAAGCAGCAGCGCTGCCTTGCTGAGATGGAGGCTGAGTCCCGAAGCCTGAGGGAGCAGCATGAGCAGGGACAGAAGGAGACAGAACAGGAAAAGGCCGAGCGAAAGGTGCTGGAGGCCAGGCTCCAGCAGCTGGAGGAGACTCACCAGGCAGAGATAGAAGCCTTGCGGCATGAGCTGGCAGAGGCCACAGCCTCCCAGCACAGAGCCGAGAGTGAGAGCGAGCAGCTCATCAGGGAGGTTGAGAGCTGGCAGAAGCGGTTTGAAGTTAGACAGCAAGAGGAAGCAAAATACAGTGCCATGTTCCAGGAACAACTGAGGGCTTTGAAGGGGGATTGTGAGAAGGCTGGCCAAGAGGCACAAGAGGAGGCAGTGGAGAGCCAGAGTGAGGGCCAGCAGCAGAGTCATCTAGCCCAGCTTCATGCTAACCTAGCCAGAGCTCTCCAGCAGGTTCAGGAGAAAGAAGTCAGGGTCCAGAAGCTGGCAGATGATCTCTCGACTCTGCAAGAGAAGATGGCTGCCACGAACAAGGAGGTGGCCTGCCTGAAGACCTTGGTGGTCAAGGCAGGTGAGCAGCAGGAAATGGCCTCACTTGAGTTACTCAAAGAGCCCCCGAGGGCTGGAAACAGAGAGTCTGACTGGCTCGAAGAACAGCAGGGGCGGCCATTCTCCAGTACACAAGTCGCACTAAAGGCTCTGGAGTGGGAGGCTGAGCAGACGGGCAGTGAAGTGGAGAAGCTGAGGGCAGCACTGATGAAGAGTCAGGGGCAGCAGCAAGAGGAACGTGGGCAGCAGGAGAGGGAGGTAGCACGGCTGACCCAGGAGTGGGACCAGGCCCAGGCAGACCTGGCTCAGGAGAAGGCAGCCAAGGCAGAGCTTGAGATGCGGCTGCAGAATACCCTCAATGAGCAGCGTGTGGAGTTCGCTGCCCTGCAAGAAGCACTGGCCCATGCCCTGAGGGAAAAGGAAGACAAAGACCAGGAGCTTGCCAAACTTCGTGGGCAAGAGGCAGCTCAAAGAACAGAGCTGAAGGAGCTTCAGCAGACTGTGGAACAACTGAAAGGGGGGTACTGGTGGAGAAGACGCGGCTGGCCCAGGAACCCAGTTGGAGACAGCCGGGAAGACAGAGGTACCAGGCCCCACGTTGGAGGCACTTCGGGCAGAGGTCAGCAAGCTGGAGCAGCAGTGCCAGCAGCAGCAGCAGCAGGTCGAAGGCCTGACACACAGCCTGGAGTCTGAGCGTGCTTCCCGGGCTGAGCAGGACAAAGCCCTGGAGACATTGCAGGGCCAGTTAGAGGAGACGGCTCGGGAGCTAGGGCACAGTCAAGCTGCCTCAGCTTCAGCTCAGAGAGAGCTGACAGCCCTCCGGGCCAAAGCCCAGGACCACAGCAAAGCTGAGGAAGAGTGGAAGGCCCAAGTGACCCGTGGCCAGCAGGAGGCAGAGAGAAAAAGCAGTCTTATTAGCAGCTTGGAAGAGGAGGTATCCATCCTGAACCGCCAAGTCCTAGAGAAAGAGGGGGAGAGCAAGGAGCTGAAGCGCCTGGTTGTGGCTGAATCAGAGAAGAGCCAGAAGCTGGAAGAGAGGCTGCGCCTGCTTCAGGTGGAAACAGCCAGCAGCAGTGCCAGAGCAGCGGAGCGCAGCTCAGCTCTGCGAGAGGAGGTCCAGAGCCTCCGGGAGGAGGGAGAGAAACAGCGTGTCATTTCAGAGAACTTGCGGCAAGAGCTAGCCTTACAGGCAGAGCGAGCTGAGGAGCTGGGCCAGGAGTTGAAGGCCTGGCAGGAGAAGTTCTTCCAAAAGGAGCAAGCGCTCTCTGCCCTGCAGCTGGAGCACACTAACACTCAGGCCCTTGTAAGCGAGCTGCTGCCTGCCAAGCACCTTTGTCAGCAGCTGCAAGCGGAGCAGGCAGCTGCCGAGAAGCGCCATCGGGAGGAGATAGAGCAGAGCAAGCAGGCAGCTGGTGGGCTTCGGGCAGAGCTAATGCGGGCACAAAGGGAGCTTGGAGAGCTGGGGCCTTTGCGGCAGAAGGTGGTTGAGCAAGAGCGAACAGCCCAGCAGCTGCGGGCAGAGAAGGCCAGCTATGCAGAACAGCTGAGCGTGCTAAAAAAGGCTCATGGCCTGTTGGCAGAGGAGAACCGGGGGCTGGGAGAGCGGGCCAACCTTGGCCGGCAGTTTCTGGAAGTGGAGCTAGATCAAGCCCGGGAGAAGTATGTCCAGGAGCTGGCAGCTGTGCGGACTGATGCTGAGACCCATCTGGCTGAGATGCGGCAAGAAGCACAGAGTGCTACCCGGGAACTGGAGGCCATGACTGCCAAGTATGAAGGTGCCAAGGTGAAGGTCCTAGAGGAAAGGCAGAGATTCCAAGAAGAGAGGCAGAAACTCACTGCCCAGGTAAGGTGCCATGCAATGTCCTCTGTGTTCTGTAGCCCTCCCTCACTCCCTCCTACACCTGTGGACTGCAGTAGCCTGTCTGCTGTCTTCACTCACTGAGCAGCAGGGAAGGACAGTGGCAGACAGACTGCAAAGCCTGTCCCAAAGAGAATGTTAGTGCTAGCCTATGCTGGTGCGCACCCGTAATCACAGCGCCTGGGAGGCTGTCAGCAGGAGGACTGTGAATCTGAGGCCACTTTGGGTTACATAGTCAGACCCTGTGTGAACTCCCACAGCCCCCCCCCCCCAAGAAAATATTTATGGCCTCCTTTTCCTTGAAAGCTGATTCTGAAGAGTCAAGCTGAAGCAGGCAAACTGACTTTTTGTTGGTTTGGTGTTTTAAAACAGGGTCTGATGTAGCTCGGGCTAGTCTCGAATTCACAATACAGTTAGAGATGGCCTTGAGCACTTGATCCTCCTGCCTTCACCTTCCTAGTGTTGTGAAAACCTAGCTCCAACTGCCTTCTCTCCCTCCTCCTTCCCATCCTCCTTCTCTCCCTCCCTCCCTCCCTCCCTCCCTCCCTCCCTCCCTCCCTCGTTCTCTCTCTCCTTTCTCTCTCTCTCTCTCCCTCTCTCTGTATATCTCTGAGAACAGTATCAGAGCCCATTGAGGTCAGCCTGGCAGTGGCCCCATCTCACTGTCTCCATTGCTTCTCCCCATGCACAGGTGGAGCAGCTAGAGGTATTTCAGAGAGAGCAGACTAAGCAGGTAATGCCTGGGGTTCTCGATAGATGCTGGCTGCTTAAGCGGTGACCAGTCTTGGTGCATGACCCCGGCTGCAGCTTGCTCCGCCAGCTCCTGTTGTGAACTGTTTGTGAAAGGGGCAGGGTCGAGCCATGGAATCCAGGCCCAGGCTGCCCAGGAGTACAGTGTTACAGGTCCTCTCTTGGGCCTCATCCTACCCAGTCCAGGTCGGCCTCTTCCCTTCTACACTTTCTTTCACCTGCCGGAGACAAGGGGTAGCATAGCTTCATCTTTTCCAGACCTGCACTGGTGACAGAGTCAACCCTTGTGACTCCAAAAACTCCAAAGTCCTGTTTTGAGTTAAGGATACTGAGTCAAGAGGAAGAAGAGGTTTATAAGCCTTGTTTAGATTATTGTCCTTCTTTCTCACAGAGTATGAATTTATCCAAGGTGTGAAGGTGATATATGAAGCAGCCCTTGGAAACAAAGGAATGTGATGAGCTTAGAATACTCACCCAGTATTCTGTGGAGCTTTCTGGAACAGGAAACTAAATTGAAAGGAAGGGGTCTTCCCTAGATGGGCCATGTGCTCTGTGTGCCTTCCTCCCCAGTTAGTAGGCTATAGAGCTGTATTTAGTGAGGACACTTCCTCCATGCCCCATCCCAGTCACCACAGACATTCTAAGGAAATGGGACAATCAGACTGGAAAGCAAGCAGTTTTCAATGGAGCCTTTTGCTTCTTCCTCTGCTGCCTGTTCATGCCTAAGCTCTCAGAATGCCTGTAGGAAACGGGTGCTTGTGGTTGTTATGATCCCTCTTCATCTCCTTACCCCCATTGCTCTTCCTCTTTGTGATAGTTGGGGGAGGAGGGGCTGGGGTGTGTGTGCTGCCCTTGTTCTGTTCTTCCACTGCTAACCGCAGCGACCATGCTACTAGCATCTCTCACAGCCCTTGGAGATTGGAAAGAGGTCTGGGAACTTGCTTTGGCAAATGTTTGGGAGGAAGGAGGAATGGGTGGACTTTGACAGTGTTTGTCAGAGCACCATAGTAGGTGTCCTGGTTTTTTCTGTTTACTTTTATCCTATGTGTATGAATGTTTGCACGTGCGTGCGTGCGTGCGTGCGTGCGTGCGTGCGTGCGTGTGTGTGTGTGTGTGTGTTATATGCATGCTTGGTGCCTACAGGGACCAGAAGAGGGTGTCATCTCCTGGAACTGGAGTAGTAGTCCATTATGAGCTGGTTATGAGCTGGCACGTGGGAACTGGAAACCAAAGCTGGGTCTGCTGCATGAACTGAAACTGCCCGTAGCTCCTTAGTCATCTGTCTCACCCCTGAGCGTTCTTTCTAGGTCAGGCTTGGGGAATAGTACACGGTAGGGATGTGGAAAGGTGGGGACTCTGAAGAGTCAGCTATTGATTTCGGTGGCTCGAGACTAGAGATGGAATGGGTTTAGGCAGGTGGCCCTGGCAACATCTATTTGGGGCCACCTCAGTCCCTGACAGCCTTTGGACAGCAGACGGTTAACTTGTATAAGTCGCAAAAAGGGCCGAGGATAATGATCTGGGGAAATTCCTTGGCTAGTCTAGACATCCAGTGTTTGAGTCAGGGGTTTCTAGAGGAAAAGGACTGGCGGAATGAGTCTGTATGTATCAACAGGAGATAAAGAGTTAGAGACTATGGTCTAGCTAGTTCAACAATGGCTGTTCCCTTGTGGAAAGGCAGAGAATTTGGTAGTTATTCAGTCCATAGGCTGGATGTTTCAGCTGGTCTTTGACCTGCAGTGGAGTCCCTAAGAAGTGTCTCGGCAGCAGGACAGATAAACTTGCCTGCAAGATTGGTGATGGGTTGCTGCTGTACACATCGTACTTTATTACTCGGTAGGTGAGATAATAACCCAATCATGATGGGCAACTCAAGTCACATGTTCATTTGGTGACTCACTGTCAGATGTTCAGTTTCCATTAAAGTCCAGTAGCAGACCAAGAGCTGTCCCAAAGGGAGAATACTTGTTTGCAGATAATGTTAGAACCTTGCTCCAAAATCTCAGAGGTCAGTGAATCCTCAGTGATTCCCCATATGTTCAGGCAGCATCCCCATCTGCCACTGACACTTTGAGTACTGCAGGCTCTCCTGGATCATACGGTCCAAGTGGTGAAGCCGCCCGCACAGCTTCCTGGGCCTGTTGAAGAGCCTTCTCATGTTCCAGGACCCACTCAAAGCTAGCAGCTTTCCAAGTCACTTGGTGTTTGGGCAGGAGTAATACACCCAAGTGAGGAATGTGCTGTCCTCGAATCCAGCTGGGCTCACTAAATGTTTTTGTTGCTGTCTTGATGGTGGGAGAGGCCAGGTGCAATAACTTACTCTTTACCATAAAAGGACTATCCCTGCATGGCCCACCACTGGACTCTAAGAATTTCACTGAGGTATAAGGCCCTTAAATTTTGGTTGGATTTATTCCCCATTCTCTGATGCCCCATATGAGTTACCGATAAGTCCAAAATAGTTGCTAATCCCTCCTCACTTGGTCCAATCAGCATGTCACTAGAGTGGACCAGTGTGATGTTTTATGGAAGAGACAGATGATCAAGATCCCTTCTAACTAAGTTATGACACAGGGCTGGAGAAAGACCATATCCTTGAGGTAAAGCAGTGCAGGTGTACTGTTGGCCTTGCCAACTAAAGCACATTGCTTCTTGTGGTCCTTAATGGCTAGGTATTGAGAAAAGGGTGTTTGCTAGATCAGTGGCTGCATACTGTGTGCCAGGAAATGTATTAAACTACTCAAGTAAGGACACTACATGTGCAGACAGCCGCTGCAATTGGTAGTCCATACTTGATTGATCATGGTCATTCTCCTTGGTCCATCTATTTTCTGCCCTGGCCGGACAGAGTTAAAGGGAGATGTGGTAGGAACCACACCACCCCTTCATCTTTCAAGTCCTTGATGGTGGCACTATTTTCTGCAGTTTCTCCAGGGATGTGAAACTGTATTTGGTTCACTATGTGCCCTGGCAGAGGCAGCTCCATTGGCTTCATTTGGCCCTCCCAGTCACACTTCACTCCATAGGAAGCTCCTCAGCATATCTGTCCCAATCACAATCCTTGAACTGGAAACACAACCACAGGATGAGTTTGGGGACCCACTGGACCCACGAGTCGGACTGCAGCCCAAACTCCATTAATCACCTGACCTCCATAGGCCCCTACTTTACCTGGAGGGCTGCAATGTTTCGTGGAATCTCCCTCAGAAACTGATTATTCTCCTTCCCACCAGTGTACAGTTACCCTTGTACCACAGTTTCCTCTGGGGAAGGACTGGAGAAATGCTAACAGTAAAAGCTTTCTTTCTCCAGGGGATCTGACCATCCCTTCATTCAAGGGGTTCTGTGTCCACAAAACAGCTCAAGTCTGGTTTACAGGCCCAAGAATCTTGCTACAATCCAGTTTAGCCTTTCCCTTATTTGAGAATTTTTCTGCTTATTAGCTCAAACAAAAATGTTGTAGGCGTCTTATATATTTCATGCCCGGAAACACCATGACTGATTGGCCAGTGCAGAGCTCCATACAAGTCATGCCACCATGGAAACCCGCAGCTGAGCAGGGATTAGTGGAGGGCATGTCTTCTGGGCCTGCCCACGATGCTTACGCAGCACACCACTCCAGCACTTCCCCTGAGCTTAGACACAGTCACCAACACCAATCCAAGGAGATCGGGCAACTGAAGCTCTTTTCCAGTAGGCCAGCTTTTGGCAAACACTTCAGCCAGATAATCGAACTTTTGAACCCCCCCCCCTTTTTAAACTGTACAAGTTTTCATATTAAGCCAGAATCTCTACTCCATGAGCCCTTATCAGTTCACTCAGCCTGGCTCAGTGTTACGCTCCTTCCATCATTATCCTACACAAATCCATCCCCACACAAATTCCCAGACTTATACTTGAAAGAATTATCCAAGTCATTTAGCTCTTTAGTAGTATCATGTCCCTCCTTGTGGACCACACTTTCTGTTGACCCTGTAGGAACCTGCTTAGCCTTAAGTCTGGTTATTGGTTGGCTCTGAGAAACTGCAGTATTGTCTTGCCTGGCAATGAACGAGTAAATCCTACAGAGAATGGCAGAGATGAGGGCAATATTGCAGGTTTAGGGGTGGGAAGAGACTACTTCAGGTGATAAACCCTTAAAGATCTGAGGGTTCAAGTCCAGGGAACACTTACAAACCTTTAGACTGGTTATGCACATCTCCAACCAGAGTGAGGGCAAGAAGGCAAGGAGCAAAAGCTTCCTTCTGTGTTTTTTTTATGTGGGCTGCCACCATTAGGCGTGGCCCAGATTTTGGATGGGTTTTCCCACCTTTGATGATCAAATCCCTCATGCATGTTGTGCCCAGCTGCTTGCGTTTTAGCTGACGCAAATGTGGCCGAGTAGAGTACCAAGACAGCCATTCCAGCCAGGGAGTTCAGTCCTGTCTCTTCTCTTTTCTCCTCTCAGGTGGAAGAGCTGAGTAAGAAGTTGGCAGAGTATGATCAAACCCACAAGGCACAGCAGCAGAAGCTCCAGGTGGGACAGGACAGTAGAAGAACATCTTCCCTAAGCTCCTGGGTTATGGTGGTATGGGGCCAGAGCAGAAGCGCCCTGGGGGATTGCTCAGGAAGCCATCCTGAATCTCAGAAACCTCACCTTTGCCTTCTGGGAACCTGCCACAGACCGGCTCAGGGGAGCCACTCACACCATGGGAGAAGCAGGGTCTTGGTAACAGGAAGGCACAAGTTCGGCGAATGACAGACAGACACAACACACAAGAGAGTGGTTGGAATCTGCTGCAATTTTACTAAAATTCAAGCATCACTTTTATGAGATTACAGAAGAAAGTTGGCAGACACAAAAGCTTACATAGAAAAAAATGATTACAGGCAGTTGATTATTCTCAACAAGTCTTGTGGTCAGGGCCAGGTGGGCAGAGCTTTTCTTTGAAATTCGTCTCACGCCACTAACCAACTGCGCTTTCTCATGGCTCTAAATCATATCTGCCCTCAAGGTAACCCAAATACCATTTTTCAGGATTCCGCCCCCAGGGTTTGCTCCAATATTGAATGGCTGGCTTCATGTTGTCAAGAATAGCCTGCCTTTCTTTCCTATATAAAATGCACCAGGGGTTTCTCATTCTGGCTAGCCTCTCCATAAATGTTAACTCATGCCACTCCATACGTTCTCCTTCATAATTTACCCATCTTCTACCATCATGAGCTCTTTCTGTTCTAGGGTATCCATAAATTCCCCCAGAGAGCGAGCCGGAGTCTTAATCATCACATTAATGGCCTGAATCAAGGGAGGGGACTGGCGCATCAGTTCCTCCGTATACAAGGAGCCATTGGGAACGTTTCCTGGTTCCTTGAACAGATTAGGTTTTTGTCAAGAGAAAAATAGAACAGAAGAAGAAAATAGCAGAGCCAACGCAAGAAACCATCGCCAGGAACAAAGTGAACGAGGTTGTTGAGGCTGATCAGGCTGCCAGGAAGCCGCCGGGGGCCAAGCCCCTCATTTCCAGACGGCCACCACCTGAGAGGCATTTTGTCACACAGGCGAGACAGCCGTGGCTGTGGCAGGAGCTCTCACAGAAAAGCCTTCTCTCCATTAGGCCACCTATGCTTTTCTGATGATTACATAGTAAGCCTTGTTTTTGTGATCTGGGACTTTGGTTACCCTCGCTGCACTTTCCCAGTCTGTAGGTGTGTGGCTAACGACTACCAGACAGCAAGAATAGAAGAAATTCCAGTCCCAGAAAGTCCTTAGTAGTTTGGCTTCAAGGACTGAGTATGTCAACAATACTCATTCTCTCATTAGTTTTGTCATCCCCCCGCCCTGCCTTTTTTTGGTGTTGGTTTTTGAAGACAGGGTTTCACTGTCCTGGAACTCGCTCTGTAGACCAGGCTAGCCTTGAACTCACAGAGATAGACCTGCCTCTGCCTCCTGAGTGAACAATACTCATTCTTACAATGCATTTCTGTTCTCTTTCGTTTTAAAATTTTTTGGGGGAGAGACAGGGTCTTATGCAGTCTATAGCAGTGGGATTACTAGGTTTGTGCCATAATGGCCACAGCAATTATACTATTAGTGCTTTTAACTGTGTTACCTTATTCTAGTGTTTCCTTTTCGTAGTTCTAAGCATCCCATCCCTTAGTTAGGACAAAGGATTGGGCACCAGTGCCTTTGGGACTTGTATAGTACATGGTGGATCCCAGGCTGAGGCGTTCTGAGTTTCATTTTTTCCTGTTTAGCTTCTGTGCCCACAATTTGTCATGAACAATAAGCAGGCTTGCCGTGTTGCTTTGTTGGGGTTGTTAGGAGCTAATAGGCATAGAGAGGCATGGGTGGGAATATGCTCACACTAGTACCTATAGCAAATCAAGCTGATGTTGCAGGTAACAGAATCAGCTGTCCCCGTAGGAGGCAGTGCTGGTAATCATGAGCCCTCACAGGATTTGGACTTGGGAATTCAGATCTTAGTGTGCTGTGTTCAGTGTGACCTTGATCATTTTGCCTAAATCTCTGAACTCTTCATTACTAAGACAAGGGAAAAAGTTATTCTTCAGAGTGGTTTGGAGAAGCAAGTTCCTGCCACTGAGTGTTCTCATGCAGTTGTCTCTCAGTGTGCTCTACACCAGGGTGCCTGTAGTAAGGAAGCCGCTTGTTTCCCGGCTGCCCAGACTCCCAAAATAACCACACAGAAACTGTATTAATTAAACCACTTAAGTGTATTGCTAACTAGCTCTTACATCTACAATTAACCCATCTCCATTATTTTATATTTTACCATGAGGCTTGTGGCCTACCAGCAAGGTTTCTGGTAGACAGACAAGACATGTCTGTCTCTGTTGGCGGATTCATGACTTCTCCTTGACTCCGCCTCCTTACTCCCAGCATTCAGTTTAGTTTCCCCACCTAGCTCTACTCTACCCTATCACAGGCCTAAGACAGTTTCTTTATTAACCAATGGTATTCACAGCATACAGAGGGGGGTCCCGTGTCTGGTGTTCTCTGTTCCATTGGGATAAAGTGTACATGGTCAGGGAGTGAGATACTTGGTGCCTGGCCGTATAGATGGCAGGCAGACCTGGGAGAAGTATTAAAGCTAGCAGGTGGTCAGCAAAGGGTCCACAGGAGGGCCTGGGAGGGAGAATGGAATTGTTTTGTAGGCTGTGGTTGGGGGAATGTGTTTGTTGGGCTGAGGGGTCCTAAGTGTCCTGAGAGAATATATTCATGAAGGACCTGAAATGCCTGTGGAGACTGAGTGGATTTGAAGGGAGTAACCAGAGCCACCTTTTTTGATTGACTTCTCAGGCTTTCCAGGCTCAGGGCGGTGAGAGCCAGCAGGAGGTCCAGCGCCTCCAGACCCAGCTAAATGAGCTACAGGCCCAGCTGAGCCAGAAGGAGCAGGCAGCTGAGCATTACAAGCTACAGGTGAGGGGCCAGGAACAGGCCTGCTCTGCCCTTCCTCCTGACCACTAGGTTCTGCCACACCTACCCACCCTGTCATCCACACAGATGGAGAAAGCCAAGACCCATTATGATGCCAAGAAGCAGCAGAACCAAGAGCTGCAGGAGCAGCTTCGAGACCTGGAGCAGCTGCAGAAGGAGAACAAGGAGCTTCGGACTGAAGCTGAACGTCTGGGCCGCGAGCTGCAGCAGGCAGGGCTGAAGACCAAAGAGGCTGAGCAGGCCTGCCGCCACCTTAGTACCCAGGTGCGCAGCCTGGAGGCGCAGGTAAGCATCTATTTTAACAGAGACACCTCACCCTGTACTGTTGGAATCCATACCCTCCTCTCCAAGGCCAACCCTACTCTAGGCTTCTCTTTATTTCCCAGGTTGCCCATGCAGACCAGCAGCTTCGAGACTTGGGCAAATTCCAGGTGGCAACTGATGCCTTAAAGAGCCGTGAGCCTCAGAAACCCCAGCTGGACTTAAGTATTGACAGCCTGGATCTGAGCTTGGAGGAGGGAACCCCGTGCAGTGTTGCTAGGTCAGGAGACACGCCTCTCTAGCCTGTGCTTGTTCACTAAGTGTGTGCTGGCCTGGTATGCCGCCTGTGTAGGGGACAAGAGAAGTGGAACAGTTAAGAAAGCCTTGGAAAAGGCTCTTTCATGAGCTTAGATAGATTTCACAGGTGTGTGCAGGGGTGGAGGAGCAGTCTGTATTGTGAGGCCAAGTCGGCCCGAAAGCCCAGAGCCTGAGTGGATTTGATCCTACAGACCAGTGGACCTCAGAAGTGCTGAAATTGAGGACTGCAAGGTTGGATTTGTATCTTAAGAGTTTCCCGATAGCACAGAAGACAAGATTGGAAGTACAGTTACTGTTCTGTCAAATGTTAGTACTGCACTGTGTGCCGACTACTCAGAACAGTGACACTTTTATTTCTCCCACTCCCCCAGCAAACATCTTAGGTAGGCTATATTCATCCATCGCGTCTCCTTAGACAGACCTGGGGTTTAGAGGGGCAGTCACTGGCCTAAGCTTCCACACTGACGGAGCCCAGCATTGAACCTGGAAACTTGGCCTGAGTCCTTGCTTGTCACCACTGTGCAGCATCTCCCAGTCTAAGTGCAGGGGAGATGAGCTCAGGATGACGAGGGAAGGGAGTCCCGTGGAGAGGTATGCAGCTGGGAGAGCTTCTTAGAATGTTGACTTTGACTGAGGGTGGCAGAAGAGGTCAAATTATACCCACATTCATGGCTGGGGACCTGTGAAGCTATCCCATGTAGAGAGGGTTTAGAGTGACAATTGTGGAACAGTTGTGGCATCTGGGGGAGGTCTGGGCTCATGGCTGTCTGGCCTGGAGAGTGGGGCTTGGGCTAAAGTAGGGATCTGCCAGTATGAATGGGTTAGAAGCAGCCAAGAGTGAACTAGAAAAGCTCAGTCAGCTCCTTTTCAGTATTTTGGAAATACCAGTGAGAGTATGTTTTACCACATTTACACATCAGTGTAAGAATCACTTTGGGGCTAGTGGACAGACAGCGTGCCTTCTAGCCCAGGAACTGCATCTCAGGACATCACTTTCTCTACAGCAAGCTGCCTCGTACCCAGCCAGATGGCACCAGTGTCCCTGGAGAGCCAGCTTCACCCATCTCCCAGCGCCTGCCCCCCAAGGTGGAATCCCTGGAGAGTCTCTACTTCACCCCCATTCCAGCTCGGGGTCAGGCCCCCTTAGAGAGCAGCCTGGACTCCCTGGGGGATGCGTTCCCTGACTCTGGCCGTAAGACTCGCTCTGCTCGCCGGCGTACCACACAAATCATCAACATTACCATGACCAAGGTTAGGCTCCTGAGCGTGGGGCTCAGTCGGGATAAGCTAGGATAATAAGCTACGGTCCTAACTTACTGAGGAGCTTTTCTCTAGACAAGGACAGGACCTGCCTGAGAGGAAGGCAAAGCAGAATATAGGAACTATCAGTAACCCTGAGTTTCTAGCATCCCATGCAGTCAGGATGGAGCTTGGCATGGGTTTTTTTGGTTTTTTTTGTTTTTGTTTTTTTTGTCGTCTCACAGTGACTTCCTTCTACTACTGAGAATTAGGGAGAGTGTTGATGATATTCAGACCCCGGGAACCTTGGATGCAGTGATGGCAGAAGCTGTAGGCTGAGACCAGCTCGCTACCTCAGGAGACAGGGAGCTGCCTCTTAGCCTAGCTACTGCTACCTGTCACCGTACTTCTTACCTCTGACACAGGCTGATAATGATAATGCTTCCTTCAAAGTATTACGGGTAGAAGGGTCTTGGCAGCCTCAGCATCTTGCAAGAGCTTCTGGCCGTGTGGCCTGTCTCTACGCTTGCCATCTAAAGACCCCTTTAAAGCAGTGTGGGAACAACAGCTGTACTGTAGCATCTGAGAGCTTTGGGACCGAGGAGGTGGTGCTATGGTGTTACTGCAATGATTCATCCTTCCAGAAACTAGATGTGGAAGAGCCAGACAGCGCCAACTCATCCTTCTATAGCACGCAGTCTGCCCCTGCTCCCCAGCCCAGCTTGCGCGCCACCTCTTCCACCCAGTCTCTGGCCCGTTTGGGTTCCCCTGATGATGGCAACTCGGCTCTGCTCAGCCTGCCTGGTTACCGGCCTACCACTCGAAGCTCTGCTCGTCACTCCCAGGCCAGGATGTCCAGTGGGGCCTCCCAAGGTGAGGAGACTGCGGGAATTTACCACAACCCCAAACAAGACTGGGAGTGGATCTTGGCATAGGGAAGAGCAAGATTTCAAAAGCTCAAGGCAGGCCTCCTTGCTGCCTTCCTGTACCAGAACTTTTGGCCCTCACTTGCCCCTGCCACCTAAGGGCCTTCCATGTCCTAGGACTGCAAAGGAGCCGTTGGGACCAGGGATGTACACCAATCGCTTAAGATTCCCAGTGTGAGAGATAATCGGCACTCGAGGGGTTCTTTAGGCTACTTTCTGCGAGACCGCAAGCTTTGGGAAGGTCAGGCTGTCGAAATTTCTTGAAAGTTGCCCTTTAGGTCCTTGGCTATCAGTTCATGGGCCTCAGTCAGCCTTGACAGGTAAATAAGATACGGCAGCCTCTGCTGCACTCTGCCCTCCCCCGGGAGACAAATGGTCTGGATGGCTGTCCCATTGACACAGAATAAGACTTGTGTATCCAGCTTGAAGCCCCTCAGGAAGGTGGGATGGAGCGGGGTCCAAAAAATCTGGCCAGGTTAGTAGACAGTGTGCAGCCGCAGTCGTGTGCCCTAACGTCCTGCCTGTCGCAGGAAGGAACAGCTTCTACATGGGGACTTGCCAGGATGAGCCCGAGCAGCTGGACGATTGGAACCGCATTGCAGAGCTGCAGCAGCGCAACCGAGTGTGCCCCCCGCACCTGAAGACCTGCTATCCTCTGGAGTCTAGGGTGAGATGCGGGGTCACCTCAAGGCCTCCCACACTGACTGAAGTGGCTAGCCCGAATATGTATGCTGGGTCTTTGGCCTATTGGAAATGTCTCTCGTGTTTCTACATGGAACAGACGGCAGCAGTCACTCAGGAGTGAAGTCAGATTGAGACTGCTGAGACTACTAGCTATTCCTCATAGGTAGATCCAGCTCTTCAGTGTTGTGTGGCAGCCCTAGTTCCTGCTTCAGACAGCTGGGACACATGGTTGCTTCCTCATGTTCCATGCAGCCTTCCACGAACCTGGCCACCATCACTGATGAGGAGATGAAAACCGGAGACCCCCAGGAAACCTTACGCCGAGCCAGCATGCAGCCAACCCAGATTTCTGAGGGTCTTGGCATTACCACCCGGCAGCAGCGCAAACGGGTCTCCTTAGAGACCCACCAGGGCCCTGGCACTCCCGAGGTAAGTGACACACAAGCATCTGTGATCTGTTCTCACCATGTCTTAAGTAGTAAATGGGAGGGAAATCTTGCAATGGGACTGCTGGAACGGCCTCTGTCAGATGGGGAAGGCAACTGTCTCATTGTCCTCTGCCTCACAGTCCAAGAAAGCTACCAGCTGCTTCCCACGGCCCCTGACTCCCAGGGACCGGCATGAAGGACGTAAGCAGAGCAGCAATGCTGAAGCCCAGAAGAAAGCAGCTCCAGTTCAGGTTAGGCTGGGACTGAAGGAGGGAGGGAAGGAAGACAGGCAGGCAGGCCGGCCGGCCAAATGAAACCTTGCTGGCAGAGCCCCAAAGTAGCCAGTTGACAAACTGATCCCCACAGGTGGATCGGCGCCAGTCAATGGCCTTCAGCATCCTTAACACACCCAAGAAGCTGGGAAATAGTCTTCTACGGCGAGGAGCTTCCAAGAAGACCCCAGCGAAGGTCTCTCCCAATACTCGCAGTGGAACCCGCCGCTCTCCCCGCATTGCCAGCACTGCTACCCCTCGGGCCAAGGGCAAGGTAACACAGTAAACTAGATTGAGTACTCTATAGGGCAGCATCCAAAGCAGGGCCAAGCTAGACCAGTGGAGGGAGGGGCGCAAGAAGAGGCACTTTGTCCTGGGTAGCCATTCATAATTGAGGACGCCACTTAGGCATGGTTGGCAACTGATAATTTAAAGATGGGTGTTTATGGAGCACAAAGGGAGGGGTTCCAGGCAGGGGTTTTCTGAGCTAATAGAGGCTGGCAACAGGAGATTTAATCTGGCCAAGTGACCGTCTCTCTTTTTCAGGCAAAGCATTAAAGAGTCAACACCAGTGCGTGGCCCTACCTGGTCCTTTTCCCTCTACTGTCCCTCTCAGTGCCTTCTCTCAGCTCCCAGGCCAATGGCGGCCTGCCCCCCAGACACAGTGATGCTTGCCTGCACCCTTGCCTGGTTCCTGGACCTTCATTGATGCCTTCTAGGCATCTTTTCAGAGCTGGCCCAGGAAGCGTGGACATTGTGGGGTGTTCTCCTTATCTTGCCTCCTGACCTCTCCCCCCCTCCCCTTTTGGAGGAAAGTCTACTCCATTGTAACTAGATTTGAGGCTGAATTCTTGAGCCCAGACAGTCTTCCTTAGTCTCTGGACCTAGAAGGGACCATTGGAGAAGCAGGTTCTGCTTCCTGCTCTTTCTGGTGGCTAGGCCTAGCAGAGGCCTTTGCTCTTGAACCCTAGGATTGGGCTTGACCTGGTAGGAGCCTCTGCTCTTCCTGCTCCCGTCTACACAAGGACACACCTGCCTGGAAGATGCTCTTTTCCAGGGCAGATGGATCCTGGGTCTCAGGAGTGGGATGGGGACAGCCTTCCATGGCAGCTCACACTTCACCTTCCCCAGACTTGCACTGGGGTGGGATATGGAACTATGGGAAGGTTTTTAAGGGCCAGGGATGGATCTTTTTAAAATGTTATTACTTGTAAATAAAGTCTATTTTTCTCCCTTGAGTGCTGCGCTTTGTGTCGTTATGGGGGAAGGAGGGAAGTGACAGCTCTCTGGAGCCTGTGTTTGGCCCTCCTGAGTCTGGAGACCAGCACTCTTCTCATCTGCCTTCCTGGGATCTTTCCACATTCCATTTCTGCTCCCTGTTCCTAACTAATACTATGGGTTGTTTTCTATGTCAAGGGTTTGCGTTATCTATCTTGAATTTCTAATTGGCAAGAGAGTCAGTGTCCCCTGCCCCTTCCTGAGACAGGCAGCATTCCTATAGACAGTACTAGGGCCTAAAATACATCAGGTTGAGATGTCACTAAATGAGGACTCATTGTGGGCCCTGCTGAGATTAGTTGTGATCTGAAGCAGCCATTGTCCCATCCCTTCCTTAGGACATTGGGGCAGATGAGGAAAAAAAACCACCTATAAATAATGAAGTCAATGCAGATTGGCCAGAGCTGAGATAGATCTTGTCAGAGTGACATCTCGACCAGGGTTCACCTGCTGAATCGGTGCAGAATGTGAGACCTGACAAGCCTCTGGAAAGTCAATGTGAACTTGTAGGCAGAGCTCCTATTGCTTGGCTAAGGCACCAGCAGGTCTCCAAGGTCCCTCGACACCAGTGGGGTGAAGAAGACGTTAGAAAAGTTAACGCGCATGGACAGAGGGAAAAGCAGGGGAAATTCTAATTTAATTACTATGATATTCTAGGTAGAAATAGAGCTTGAGTTTGAGGTTCAGCTGCGTGGGACAAGCAGAGCCTGTGGTGTAGCCTTCACCCTCCAGGTTGATGAGAGCCAGGCTCCAGTCAAGGCCATGCTGTGGCCGGCTGCATGTTGACCCCTGGCCCTGCTGATGTGGGTTCTGGGCTGTGGCTGGAGAGGATTTCTTGAGAAGGGGTCGGGACTGTTTTCAACCCATCCTGAGGAAGTAAAGGCACACGAGGTCAGAGCTGAGGAGGAGTTCCTGTCCCTATCAAGTCCTCAGTTACTGTCCTGGCAAAGCCCATCCTTCCTCCCCCAGACAGCAGAGATTCCCGGATGCCTTTCTCCAGGGTCCTTACCCAGAGCTGGGCCAGAACAATATGATACTGGGCCACCTGTGCAGGATCCACAAACAGACAGGAGAAGTTGGTGCTTCGTAGGGTGGGGCTCAGTTCCTCTAGCACCAAGGCTTTCTGTAACCAAGTGCTGGTGTTCCTGTGTTCCCGACTGCAGAGGCAGAAGAGAATCATGAGAGGGTTGCAGGGGATGTCTCCCTTCTACTAGCCTGACTGCTGTGACCCTCACCTTGTGTGACCCTCCCTCAGCCGGCCTGGGAGGTGCTCAATGAAGGAACCATTGCCCAGCCAGTAGAGGATGCTCAAGTAGGGGAAGCGGCTGCAGGCAGTACAGGACAAGGTCAGCGTTCCATCTAGGAGCACAGATGGCTGTTAGTTATTCTATCAGAGGCCCCCTACCCTGCCAGCTCCTCTTAGTCATGAATCAGAACCTACAATACCTGTACCCCACTTATGTAGAAAAATATTAAAAGGGAATATTTAATATTACAGGCATCAATCTCCCTAAGCCTATGTACGAAATGTCCTAAGTTCATCAAATCTTCCACTTCTGTGCCTCCTTCCTTGGGAAGACAGGGTCAATATGGGTCATGCTAGTAGGCTGATGTTGCTGGCTGAGATGGCCAGAAGGCAGGCAGGGTCCAAGGCCCTGGGAGGGCTACAGTCCTATAGGAACCATCCTGGGAGCTGGGCAGTAGAGTGGTGAACAGAGCCAAACTGGTGCTTCTTGGCAGGTGGGTGGCACATTCCTAAGTCAGCCTAACCCCTGACCTCTGACAACTCTAACCTCTTGGGCTCCCGTAACCGCTCCTTACTCAGTGGCACTTCTTCCTCTGGCCAGATCACGTGCAGTGCTGGAGACCAGGAAGAGCACAGGTCCTTTGTCTGAGGTGCACATGTGCCTCTGGCCAGAATGACGACATGGACACAGAGAAGCAGGACCCGCCAAGGACTAGGGTCTGAGGAACAGAATTACAGGTGTAAAGCTCAGCACCCTAGCACTGCTCTGGTCAGACGCAAACCTCTACCCAGATACTCCTGGGCTGTCAGCAGGCATCAGAATGGGTGGAAACCCTTTAGCCCAGCTGAATGTGGTGCAAAGAAGCCTTGAAGTGGAGCCAGACCAAAGCAGCTACATGGAGGCTTAGAGCAATAGCAGAGTTGGATACAACATCTTGGGGGTGATGGCCAAGTTAGCCACATTACTCCATTCTATTAGGATGACCCCACAAAGCCCCATGTCCCACCTGTTGTCCAACAGTGTCTCATGGTTGTGATGACTGTGTCAGAAGCAAGCAAGCCTGGTGTCTGTAACTTCCTCTGGAAAGGAAGAGTGGAGTTCAGCCAGTCCCACATCTTCAGGTTTCTTCCCTCCGACAGTCCATCTGAGCCTCTGCTACTTCAGAGGGCAGGCCTAGAGCCACAAGCCGGGCCTTTGGCACTTAAGACACTGCTGTTGTTCCCTAGTAAATTTCCTCTCATACCAGCTCCAAACAGCATTTATATAACAGTTCCCCAATCCAATCTTACCCAGAGAGGTTAGGGAGGAGAAAGGCACAAAGAGCCAGGGACTTACCTGGGAAGCAACCCTCTCCGTTGACAGCCCTCTTTCTGGGAAGGGCAGGATGCAGTCCGCTTCTGGGAAAGCTCCCAACCATGATTTCACTTTCACTTCCTGCCTAGGAATCCCAAACAGACTGCTCCGCCCCTTGACCCACAGCTCACACTAGACAAATTTCCCAGGCCCCTCTCCAAATTCTCACCTCACACCACTAAGACCCCTGAGAGTGAGACAGATCAGTCTCTCTTGCAGATCAGTGCTGCCTTACAGAGAGAGGGTCAGGATGGCGGTGCCCCCTCCCCCTTCACTTAACTTCCTATAGAGTCAAGCTTTTACTTTCTCCATAACAGTGCCCAAGGAGTCAATATTAATTGGTACTGGGGACTTCAAATTGAATCACTGACCTTTTTACCCTCAATGCTATATTGGCCCAAAGTCTGCTGTCTCACACCCACCCTGACAGGCACGGGAGCCACTGGAACGTGTTGTAGGCTCACTGGTTAAATCTAGATCTTTCCACCCGGCTCTAAGGCCCTGAAGAGCTTCTGGGAGCTCCAAAACTCTCACCACAGGAAACAGCAACTGGTTGGTGTACAAGTTTCCCAGCCACTAGCAGAGCTGACCCTAAACAGCCGCCAGGAAAGCACTTCCCCAGCAGTCCAGTAGCTTGGGGGCTGGAACTCGGCAGGTACACACTCAGAATCTGATCATCTGAAGCTGTGCTCTTTAGGACAGAGCTTCTGGTGCGTGCACCTGGGTAAGTATGTACATGGTCCGAGGTTTGTGGTTCTGCGATCAACGGGGAAGCTGCTGACGAAAGGTAGGGAAATGGATCCGGTTTGGAACAAAAATTCATAACTGATTCGGATGCAGGAGGCTGAAAGCCATGTCTGTATACCACATTCATTTCTCTGATCAACTCCACCCACCTTCTCCCACCTAGGCTGCAGACTGCAGGGAGAGTTTGACCCAGAGACCAGAGGCTGCACTCCCCTGGGTGTGTGGGGGGGGGGGGTCGGGGGACAGGGATTCTTAGAGACTGGGGGATGGGTGGAGGTACAGGAAGAGGAACCTGAGACCAGAGGTGGCCCAGAGGAGGTTGTGGGACTCAGGACTGACTCGGTGTGAAAGCAGCAGGGGAACAAAGGAAGAGTTGATCGATCCCTGAGTCCTTTGATCAGCTCCCAAGGCTTGAGGATACAGGAATAGGCTGAATAGTTGGGGTACTAGTCTCAGCCACCTCAGTCTGAAAGGGGGCTCAGTGAAGCCTTAGGGCACCTAATGCCAAAAAACAGGAACTACACACATAGGGGGCAGGGGTGGAAACACAGTGTCCACGACTGTAGGCCCCAGCTCTCAGGTGCAAGAGGCAAGACACCCCAGAGGTCACAGGAAAGAGTGGCAAAAAGAAAAGCTCTCCAGCCTAGCTCATGGAGCTTTATTCAAAGGTGACAAGGGCCTGTTTGGCCAGTGCTGTAGACCCACGGTGCCCTCCCACTGTCTCCAAACGCCCAGGACTGCGACTAGGCCTGCTCAGAAGCCCCCACTTTTCGGAACCTGTGCTCACTCGGGTCTTATTCTTCCCATCCACCCACCACTCCTACTGTCAGGCCCAGGAAGACCCCACAAATGACCACGCCTCCATAGGGCTGTTCCCTAGTCTGGGAATCTCTGCTTAGCTTCAAGGGCACATTGATGACTTGCAGAAATTGGTACCCATTAGTCTGTCTGCTCTGTGCACATGCAGCACACACTTTGGCACGTTACCACTTCCAGGCTGAGGCTCTATTTGCACAAGAAGCTGCAACATTCATTGCTACCAAAGTAGCTTCCACAGCCTAACTATACATAGATGGTTTCTATACCCTGCCTGGCGACAGCCCTGCTCAGTGGTAGGTAATCCATGCTACTCACTCTTCCAGTTGTCCCAAAACATGTCAGTGAATTTTGAGGTCACAGGGCTTCCCTAGTTGGAAAAGTCATCAATTTTGCCACGCTCAGTCTTAAGTTTCCAGACAAAAAGGGAACAGTCATGTACAACAGCCACCTTATGTCCCAGACAGCTGAAGAGAGCATTCACTGCTCAGCATTGGATCTTGGCACCAGTCTGAGCTCTTCTACACTGAGTGCAAACCAGGTTTGCGCCTTACAGAGGGAAGGGACGGGGAAGGGTAGGCTGAAGCACTCAGCCAGCAGAAAACCCACACTATTGCTCTCAGCCAGAGGTGAGAAGACTCCTCCCAACCAACAGCTCTGCCCTACCATGTTCAGGCAGGGTAAGGCCTAGGGGTGGGGGACAATTCCTATGCTCCACAATAAAAAAATTTAAATATATTCATCAAAATAATTTTCTTTTAAAAAGCCCCCGCTGCTAACAGCCCCACTGGCTGGTTCTCCAACATCCCCACCCCCAAAACCAGACCCAGTTGGGGAGGTCCTGAGTGGCCCAAAGTGCCTTTGAGTCTTTCCCACCCAAGTCTTCACGGGCAGCAAGGGAAGTGCCCTGAGGTCCATGGCAGGTGGGGTGGGCTCCCCAGTGATGTGGCTGCTGTTTATTCCAGGCCCAGAATGTAGCTGATGCCTTGAACCAGGCCGATGATCACAGGCTGCCAGGCCACCAGGTAGCGCAGCCAGTCCAGCAGCTGTCCATACATGACGTGAGGCCTCTCCCAGCTGGTAGGGCGTTAAGGATCAGAGGCTAGATTATATGCAAGAGCTGTTAGGTTCATTCAGCAGGGTAGTGAGCCGTCCTTGGATTTGCCTACAGTTTTATGCTGCTCCGTAGCCCAGAGAAAAACAAAGCTACCCAGCTTCTCTTCAGCTCTCCATGTTGGAATGAAGCACTGAACCCAGAGAATCGGGAAGGAGAGCAAAAGGGACTGGAGCAGACACGAGAAGTGGAGAGGTAAAACCGATCTCTCCACAACCGACATCCGTGCAGGGCTCCACACACCACCTGCTCAGAGACGACAAACAGCCTGAGTCTGACAGACGCCCTAGAAATGTATCCATGAAATGTATCCCGGAGGAAGCTGGGAATGGAGTACAGGAAACCAGCAGGGTCTTCTAGCAAGTATTCTGCCTCTGGGCTAGCTATACTCCTGCCCCAAGAAGTTTCTTGTAATGTATCAAATTTAAGGGTTTTTCCATTAAGGAAAAGGTTGTGTTTACTGACATGTTGTGTAGCAATTTTCTTCCAGAAAAAAAGCTTCCATCTTGGCAGGAAGTGTAAGACATAGGCTCTTCTTGGGTGGTGGTGGCAGCACACACCTTTAATCCCATCACTCGGGAGGCAGAGGCAGGCAGATCTCTTGAGTTTGAGACCAGTCTGGTCTACAGAGCAAGTTCCAGGACAGTCAGTGCTACAAAGAGAAATCCTCTTTTGGAAAACAAAAACCAAACCAAAACAAACAAACAAAAAATCCACTATTCTAAAGAGGTGAAACATCCCATCCAGCAGGGAAGTAAGCCCAGAAAGTAAACAATTCAAAGGCTTCAGAAGTCCCTGAAACTGACTATCTGGTCACACTAGGCTCCTCCTTCACCGAGTATCTATAAGTGGTGAAAACTGCTGAGACACAGCTGAGCTGCTAGAAGCTGCTCAGACCAACTGAACCGCCTGCAGAAGTGCCAGGTTTGTGGCTTCCAGAAGCCATCATCCATGGCAGCTTTTGGCGATACGGCTGTCTTTGAGTCCTTTCAGGTACAGCAAGTAACCCTTCACCATACTCCTCTAAGTAACACCAATAAGCCTCACTGGTTCACCAAGCTGGACTTGAGTGGCACCCTTGCTTTGGTCTGGGGTGAGTGGATGCTTATTCCCGTCTTCCAAGGAGTAGTATAGTATAACAGAATCAGGAAAACGGTGTCAATCAGATTAGTCACAAGCAGCCTCTGGCAGAGACTTGAAGGAGGCCCTCCTGAGGCCAAGAAGCCTTTCCTTTCATTCTGCTCTCTCTAGAGAGAAGAAAGGATGCCTACAGAGCCCAGCTGGGAGGAAAGTCTGCAGAGAGGCTCTGGAAATGGTGGAGCACCCCTGTCCCATGGCTAGTCCTGCTGTATAGAGGGGACAGGAAACGACAGAACACAAAGGGCAGCTAGGGTAGGAGCGGGGCAGAAGCGAATGGGGAAAAGGGCCCGCAGGCCCTGCCTACCCAGGCAAAGGCAGCTCTGGATGCAAACCGTGGGGAAGGCATCGCTCACTGGTGAATAACTGCGGCCACGGCTCAGCCTCTTAGGGCTGCCAGGGAATCAAGTGAGATGATTCAGGTGAAGAACTTTCTAGAGAGGAAGCAGACACACAAGTTGCAGTGGCCACTTTTGTTAGTAATTTATGATAGGCAGTTGAGCTTCCTGGCTGCCTCATGTCGCACCCCAGTTCTCCAGGACAGAGCCAAACTGAGGAGTAAACAAACTCCAGGTGGAGGCAGCGGGGTGGAACAGTGGGATGCAGACACTGAGAGTGCCTTCCTCCCACCAGCTACCCCAGCAAGGACTCAAAGGATACGGGTTGCTGAACATCCTCTTCAGGTCCACCTTCTCCTTGCAGTATGGACACGTCTGTTTCTTTCCCACGATGCACCAGCCTCGGATACAGAACTCGTGGAATCTGAGCACCATTGGTCAAGGGAAGTGGTGGAAAGCCAAACTGGTACTTTAGCCCCATCTTGGACCTCAGCATGCCAGAGCGGCAGCTCCAGAGAAAGGTTCACTCCTTACATACAGCTGTGTGATCTGGGGAGGGCCCTTCTCTCCGAATGTTTCCTCCCAGGGGAGTGAGAGCCATGATCCTAATTTACATGGCTGTTATGAACCAGGATGGAGACAAATACACAGTTCCCAACATGGCACAGGACGGGTACTTAGTAAAGACATGATCAAGATGAGATCAAATCCTCAGTAAGGGACTCAACTCTAAACTGAAGCATTTCGGTAGTCTCCTCCTCTGTGCACACATCAGCTTGAGTGGCCTCGCTAGCTGCAGCTGCAGCTCTCTAGGACCTGGCAGTCCGTAACCACCTTTCACTAAGGGCAGTGCCATTCTGGAAGAAAAGGGCGATAAAAAGGCTAAAGTTTCTGACATACCAGGGTCATGCCACCCTCTTCCTACCATGGCTGGAGCACGGGTTCAGGAGAGATGCAGCACAAAGCAGGATACACGTGATTGCAGGAGAGCCTGTATGTGTTCTCGATGATGCCCTCTTCATTGACATCTACGAAGATCTGCTGCCCACACACGGCACACACGCTGTCGGAGAGGTGTTTGGTGGGCATGCCCGACTCGCTGTAGAACTAGAGGAGAGCAGGAAGGAAGGCCAGAAAAGCTGTGAGAGGCGCCTGCCTGGGGCTCACGCAGCATCTGCGGTCAGGAAGCAGGGAAGTGAAGCAGGTGCTCAGCGCATGTTCTCCTTCTCCTAGTCTAGACCCTACCCCAGGGAACGGTGTCACCCACAGTTAAGAAGGGTCTTCCCACCACAGCTAAACTGATCCAGAAGCTTCCTCATAGACAATCCCATAAGTTTATTTTGTAGGTAATTCTAGCATTTGTCAAGTTAACAATATTTGCAAGCACAGACTCCTAGCTGGTCTTTCTGGATCCACGTCTGCCTCCTCCTCTCTATCCCAGGCTCCACACAGAAGACAGACTCATTGGTTTAAAATTTTGAGTCTTGGGAAGTTTCTAAGGAAGGAGTTCTTTTTTTTACGTTTTCGAGATGTGGTTTTTCTGTGGCTTTAGAGCTCGCCCAGGCTGGCCTCAAACTCACAGAGATCGCCTGTCTTTGCCTCCCAAGAGCTGGGATTAAGGTGTGCACCACCACGGCCTGGCCAAGGAAGGAGTTCTTAAACCAACTGTGAGGATGCCTGTTGAGAGACATCTATAACAGCAGTGGTTACTTAGCAACAAGAGTTCAAATTCTCAGGAGGACACAAACAGGCCAGGTTAGAACACAGTAAAGAGTTTAATCCACATGACAGGTGCTCCACCTGTGAGGAACCTTAATAGGCCAGGAATCCGAAGAGAGACTTTTCTTTTTAATAAAAACATATTCTGACTGTAGTGGTACACACCTGATCCTAGCACTTGGGAGGCAGAGGCAAGAGCATCCGAGGAAGTTGAAGTTCTACATATGAAGTTACAGGCCAGGCAAGGTTACACAGTCAGAACCTATGAAAAAAAGTTCCAAATAAATAAATATTTCAAAAAAAGCACAGAAAGTGTCTGCAGAGACAGGAAAAGTAACAGATCAGGCTAGGCATGGTAGCACCTGGGAGGCAGACGTAAGTGGATCTCTCGGTATTGAAGTGAGTTCAATATCACCTGTGCATGCACATGGTACAAAGACATACATGCAGGCAAAACATTACACAAAATTATTTAAACAGAGTTTTAAAAATTGAAAGGCAAAAGAAGGTTAAGCCTGCAAACAGTCTGCCCTGGTGAAGACAGCACACACTCTGACTCCGGAGCTTTCTAGGAGCTCTGAGGAGCCACGAAGTGAGGCTGCACCAAAGTTTCCTCAGAGCGTGAGGCAGGACGCCTGCCCCAGAGCATCACATGAAGAATTTAAGGAAGAAAGTACCAAAAACATTTCACAACCCTTCTACTCCAGCATGACTTCTGCCATGGCCAGAAACTACCGTGACTAGCTCTCACAAGCCACGACGTCAGGGTGGCCCTCTGAAGAAGGTAATTTCCATCCAAGATTCCCTGACACAATGAGAGCTACTTCAGTTCGGATGACAGACATCTTCACAGAAGTGAGAAAACACTGTCCTAAGGAGGTAGTGCAGACCTATGGGGAGAGCCTGAGAAGGCTCCTAATATGATTACAAAACCTCATAGCTTTATTTCTAGGAACCCTGAAATCAAATAACCACAATGATCCCCTCCGATCAAAGCATTAGCCACAGAAGATGAATTAACTATAGTTTCTGACTCTAAGTTCAAACTGGGGACACAGTTATAAAACCAAGCATAAATCTCTGGTACAGAAGCTATGACTTAGAACGTACAAGAGACTGAACATGTCATGTGGAAGACGAGAGAATGTTACTCAGCTTTGAAACGGAAGGGAACTGGGGCTGGAGCGATAGTTCTGCAGTTTATAGCACTGGCTGCTCTTTCAGAGACCGAGGTTTGATTCCCAGCGCCCATGTGGTGACTCACAACGTCCTGAAACTATAGTTCCTGGGGATCAAGCTTCTTTGGTCACTAGGCAAACACGTGGAATACAAACATATATACAGACAAAACACCCATACACATGAAAACAGTAAAAAAAAAATAGCAATTTTTTCTTAAAAAAGGAAGGTAACTTTAGCATATGAATCATCCTTGGAGATTTTGTCCCAAATGAAATAAGCTGGCACAAAATGACAAAACCACTCGGGATCCTCTCGTGAGGTGCTGGGTGCTGAGAAGTTGAATTTAGAGAAAGAATAAGAGCCAGGCAGTGGTGACGCACGCCTTTAATCCCAGCACTCGGGAGGCAGAGGCAGGCGGATCTCTGTGAGTTCGAGGCCAGCCTGGTCTACAGAGCAAGTTCCAGGATAGGCTCCAAAGCTACAGAGAAACCCTGCCACAAAAAAACAGAAAACAAACAAACAAAAAACAGACAGAGACAGAATCAAGAATGGTGATTACACTGTATCTCTGTGAGTTCAAGGTGAGCCTGATCTAAAGTGAATTCCAGGATATTCAGGTCTGAAACCCTGTCTTGGGAGGGGGGGAAAAAGGGTGATTACTAAGGAAGGGCTGGGGAGAAATCTTGAGTGTTTTACCAAAGCCCTTTTCTCACCAAAAAAAGACTAAGATTTTACTACAAGTAGGTAATTCTGTCTCTCCAGCCAATGGCTCGGTAGTTAAGAGCCTGCTCGTCCAGAGGTCCTGAGTTCAATTTCCAGCACCCACACAGTGGCTCACAACCATCTGAAATGAAATCAGGTGCTCTCTTGAGGAAGAGACCTGGTCAGTCGTCCTCATCAACTTAGAACACAAAACCCAATATACGGGCTGCCCATGCATGCTTCAGCATTGCCAGGGAATACATTTCATTCAATTTCAGGTAATCGTGAGATTGTAAAGAGGGATCTGCCCACTCTATAAACGCTTACAAGATAACTGCTGCTTGCCCAAATAAGCAAACGAGTTTGCCAATGAATGCAAGGCAGAAATTTCTATATTACCTCAAAGCATTAATCAGATTCTTGCTACCACAACAGTAACATGCCTGAAATTCACTTAACTGTCAATCAGGGACCCACCCAATTAACCAAAGACGCTGGGGTCCTCAGCGTTGGGAAGGAACCGTGAGACACTTCTCTGTCCCCTGTTCCAGGTCCCTGTAGCTCAGAATCTGCTGGCATCCAAGCTCTAGCATAATGCCTGTAACCTGGAGAGTTTCACCCATGCCTGCTGTGGTAAACAGTAAATGAGTTAAGTCCTGGTGACTCACTCAGAACTAAATCACCTTCCTAGGAGAGCCCTACTCATCAATTACAGGTATGCCAGCCTACAGCAAAGGTCAGATCACTGAGTGACTCCTCTAAACTAGACAGACAACCAGTTTCGATGTAATTACCTAGAGAAGTCATCTTTACAGAAGACTCCAGGACCCAGAGGATGGGGAGGATCTCCATCAGGAACGCACACTCACAGGAGAGTGGCTGTCAAGACTCAGAGGTCGCCACACTGTGGTGTGAACTTGGGCCCACCTCATTTGTGGATGGACAGTCTGTTTATCCTGCTACCGTGTCAACATGCCAGTAAAGACCAAGGTGACAATCCTGCTCCCACGCTAGAAGGAGGAAGAGGATGAGGAGTTAAAGATGGGGTCTGAGGTTCTCTCCACCCTAACAAGAAGTAAAGCTGAAAACCACTCTGTGGGGACTGTCACATCGCTGCCGAGTGTCACCGTTAGTCACTGACACTCCTGATAACTCCTCCTCAGGCACAGGAGATCCCAGTTATTGGAGGAAGTCCAATGTAATAAACATCTCCTGGGGAAAGACGAACTCACTGTGTCAGTTCTGAACGCAGCTTCTGTTCAGACACAGGAGGAATTCTATGGCTGATAACCGCGAGCCCCTCTGAGGAGTTAGGGCTGTGTTTACCGTAGCAGCTGCTCCTAAGCTCCAGACAAAAGCTGGCAGCAGCTGAGGCAAACCAGAAGAAAAGGGGAGAGCAAAGCGGCCAACCTGACAGGGGGTGCTATGAAAAGCCAGCTACGGCATGGGATAGTCTCAGGATACGTCTGCTGTGAGTGTAAATTATGACGTGACAAGCCAGAATCCACAGCTCTCTTCTGGAGAACAAGGAGGCTAAAGATCTGAAGGTTACACATGCAGATAAGAGACAGTGAAATGAAATTATGAAAGAATTCTAGAATGTTTCCATTGCTCTCATAAAATCCCTGAGGTTGGGCAAAGGAAAAGAAGGCCTCATTTACAGTTTGGAGGGTGAAAGCCCAAACAGACAGCACTTGACCTGGCAGGGGCCCCTTCAGTCACCAGGGGACCGTACAAGGCTGCACTCACTCTTATAATAGGATTTGGTAGTAACTACCTCAGGGGCCATGAGAATGACCTCAGTCTCTCCAGGGTACAGCCTAATGACTTCCCACTAGACCACACCCTCAAGAGCTCTACAGTAGGGTGACCCTTGGGACACCCAGAGCAGCTGCTACCCACAGAAGCTATCTATAAAGGGAGGTAACAGAGTTGTTTCCAATTTGTTCAAGTACAGGCAAAATATCATTAATATCACTTCACTGAGAAAGACCTGGCGTAAAACTGTACTTGACTAACATTACCTAAAGAGATGGAGAGTCCCCTTTTTAGAAGGGTGTCATCTGGGTGGGGCCTAAGAGGAATTGGGGATACTTCTGTTGTTTAAATAATTACAAGAAAATATACATATAATAATTTTATCAAAAAGCAAAATAAGTCGGAAAGATAGCTCAGTAGGTAGGAGCACTTGTCGCCAGCGCTGACCTGGTAGTTCACAACTGCCCGCAAGTCTAGTTTCAGGGGGTCTGGCACTGCCATCTGACCCCTGCAGGAACCAGGCATGGAAGCGGTGCACTTACATACAGACAAAATTCATGTTCATTAAAACAAAACAAAAACACCCTACAAGATGTACTTCGATTTTGAAAAAACTGGGGGGGGGGGTTTACTTGGGTCCTTCGGTTTGGCTGTGCCCTGAAGTAGCTCTCCGCCATCTGTGCTGCAAGAGGGTTCTCTTGCAGAGCCCTGGCTCTGGGCAAGGCGCAGGCACTACCATGCCCATATTTCTTTCTGTCTCAGACACCATACTATATCCTGTCAAATTTATCTCCCAAACACTTTTCAAATAGTTCATGTCTTGCCCATCAAAATCACAGGAAAATTCTTCAAAGACCTCGAAAGAACAGTACTCAACTTCATTTGGAAAAGCAAAAAACCCAGGATAGCCAAAACAATCCTGGGCAATAAAAGAACTTCTGGAGGCATCACAATCCCTGACTTCAAACTCTACTACAGAGCTACAGTACTGAAAACAGCCTGGTATTGGCATAAGAACAGACAGGAGGACCAATGGAACCGAATAGAAGACCTGAATATCAATCCACACATCTTCGAACACCTGATCTTTGATAAAGAAGCAAAATATATCAAATGGAAAAAAAGAAAGCATATTTAACAAGTGGTGCTGGCATAACTGGATTTCAACATGTAGAAGAATGAAAATAGACCCATATCTATCACTATGCACAAAACTCAAGTCCAAATGGATCAAAGACCTCAACATAAAGCCAGCCACACTGAACCTTATAGAAGAGAAAGTGGGAAGTACACTTGAACGCATTGGCACAGGGAACCACTTCCTAAATATAACCCCAGTAGCACAGACACTGAGAGAAACAATTAATAAATGGGACCTCCTGAAACTGAAAAGCTTCTGTAAAGCAAAGGACATGGTCAACAAGACAAAACAACAGCCCACAGAATGGGAAAAGATCTTCACTAACCCCATATCAGACAGAGGTCTGATCTCCAAAATATACAAAGAACTCACGAAATTGGACACCAAAAGGTGACATAATCCAATAAAAAAATGGAGAACAAAGCTAAAACAGAGAACTCTCAAGAGAAGAATCTAAAATGGCTGAAAGACACTTAAGGAAATGCTCAACATCCTTAGTTATCAGAGAAATGCAAATCACAACAACTCTGAGATTCCATCTTACACCTGTATGAATGGCCAAGATCAAAAACACCGATGACAACTTATGCTGGAGAGGCTGTGGGGGAAAGGGAACACTTCTGCATTGTTGGTGGGAATGCAAGCTGGTACAACCCTTTTGGATGTCAGTGTGGCGATTTCTCAGAAAATAAGGAAACAACTTTCCTCAAGGCGCAGTAATACCACTTTTGGGTATATATCCAAAGGATGCTCAATCGTGCCACAAGGACATGTGCTCAACTATGTTCATAGCAGCTTTGTTTGTCATAGCCAGAACCTGCAAACAACCTAAATGCCCCTCGATTGAAGAATGGATAAAAAAAAAATGTGGTAATTAACACAATGGAGTACTACACAGCAGAAAAAAATAATGATAGCTTGAATTTTGCAGGAAAATGGATGGAACTAGAAAACATTATTTTGAGTGAGGTAACACAGACACAGAAAGACAATTATCACATGTACTCACTCATAGGTGGTTTTTGAACATAAAGCAAAGAAAACCAGCCTACAAACCACAATCCCAGAGAACTTAGACAACAATGAGGACACCAAGAGAGACTTACATAATCTACATGGGAAGTAGAAAGTAGAAAAAGACAAGATTTCCTGAGTAAATTGGGAGCATGGGGACCTTGGGGGAGGGTTGAAGGGGAGGGGAAAGGCAGGGAAGGGAGCAGAGAAAAATGTAGAGCTCAATAAATATCATGGAAAAAAAATAAAAGTAAAATAGTTCATGTCTTCCTTTTCTACTAGCTCTAGCCTCTTCTAAAGTGACTTTGCCTCACTCAGATTCCCAGAAGTGTCTCTTTAATGGGTCTAGTGTAATCTGGACCCTCTCCAAAACCTGCTTTCTAACCAGTAGTCAGAACGATCATTGGTTAATGCAGATTTGATAGTCTTTCTCTATTAGGCTCTAAGTGGTTGTTTTTTTTTTCCTGAATCATTTTATTATTTAATGTGTATGAGCATTTCATTTGTGTGTAACATATGTGTGCCTGGTGCCCTGAGAGGCCAGAAGAGAGCATAGGATCCCCTGGAACTGGAGTTACAGACAGTTGTGAGCTGCAATGTGGGTGCTGGGAATCAAACCTGGGTCCTCTGGAAGAATAGGCAGTGTTCTTTTTAATTTATTTATTTTTGTTGTTTTTTTTTTTTTAAATGAGTTTCTCTGTAGCTTTCTTTGAAGCTTGTCCCAGAACTCACTTGGTAGAACAAGCTGGCCTCGAACTCACAATGATCCACCTGTCTCTGCCTCCCAAGTGCTTGGATTAAAGGTGTGTGCCACCACCACCTGGCAAAACCAGTGGTTTTTAACTGCTAAGCTATTTAGTCCTTCAGTGCTTTTAGTAACAAAACTGAAATCTTGGGCTGGATACATAGCTCAGAAGGCAAAGTTCTGATGCCCTGAGTTCAATCCCTGGAGTGCACATAAAGGTACAAGGAGCGAAACGAATATACGAAGTTGTTCTCTGACTTGTCTATAAGCATCACAGCTGTGCACTGCCCCATCGTCACACACAAACACAACAGTAACTAAGATTAAAACGTTTGGCCTGTAAAGTTTTACTCTCATCTACAGACCATCTCTCTAGATACCAGCTTAGTTCCTCAGAAACATCCACCCTTTCGTGAGGCAGAGACAGCTCAGCCAGGAGAGCGCTGGCTGCACGAGCGCACATGCAGCAGTGTATGTCTGCAAACTCAATGCAGCAGTGTGTGTCTGCAAACTCAATGCAGCAGTGTGTGTCTGCAAACTCAATGCAGCAGTGTGTGTCTGCAAACTCAATGCAGGAGTATGTGTCTGCAAACTCAATGCAGCAGTGTGTGTCTGCAAACTCAATGCAGGAGGTGGAGGTGGGGGGGCACAGAGAAAGATGGATGCTTGCATCTCACTGGCCAGCAAGCCTAGGTGAATTGATGAGCGCATGGTTCAGTGGCAGATCTGAGTGTAAAAATTAAAGTGGAGGACTATCGAGACGGCTCACATTGTAAAGCACTTGCTATGCAAGGCCAATGATCTGAATTTGACCCCTGGAACCAATTCCACAATCATGTTCTCCGATCTGCATGAGTGTCATGGCACATGCACACAGTCAATAATAATTAAGGATAAATAAAACGCACTTGGGAGACAGAAACAGGTAGCTCTCTGTGAGTTCAAGGTTAGCCTAGTGTACAGTACTAAGCTCCAGGAGAGCCAGAGGTACATAACAGAGAAACCTTGCCTCAAAAAGCAACAACAAGGAACAGTAACAAAAAGAGTAAGTAAAATGGGAGTGATGGGGAAAGACACCTCAATTTGACCTCTGGCCTCCTGCACCCATGTAGACACACATGTGCATGCACCTGAG
The DNA here is from genome assembly GCF_982192425.1 of Myodes glareolus. Classification (NCBI taxonomy): domain Eukaryota; kingdom Metazoa; phylum Chordata; class Mammalia; order Rodentia; family Cricetidae; genus Myodes; species Myodes glareolus. Next base: position 102,476,103 of record NC_142032.1, on the reverse strand, counting down.
CACACACATATACTACACACTAAGACAGATGTGGTGCACACTCATGATCTTCACACTGGGGAGGTAGAGACAAATTCCTGCTGGCCGGCCAGCCTAGCAAAATCTGCCAGCTCAGGCCAACGAGAGACCCTGTCTCAAAACACAGGGTGGGCAGCTTCTGACTGGCTGGCCTGTGACTCCCAAAGGCATATGCATACGCGTACACACAGAAATGCACATACACACGTGTAAAAAAAGGAAGGAAAAACCTGACGCACACTCAATCCTGCTGACAGGACTCTTATGGATGCCATTCCTCTGGACACTGCACACTTTGTCACTCATGTCTACTCATGCAAAAGTCATTCTTTGAGGAAGCCATCTTTGAGGTTGATGAGGTCAAATGTGTAATAGCCACCTTTGAGGTTAAATGTGTCAGTGTCATGTGTGTCCATGGCATCATGAGCCTTTCCTTCACAATACGTAATACATACATAGTTTCATACTCATGTATTGCTTTAGTATTTACCTTTCTCAATAGTGAGTGAAGTCGTTTGGGGCAAGGACCATTTTTTAACATTTATTTTCAGATTTTGTGTGTGTGACCCACTAGGTTTAATTAGTGTTGCTTGCACAAATATGCTTCATGGCTATTCACTGACACTTGGATTATGGATGGCTACACACGACTAAATAAAACAACTACCTCTTTACTAGCAAAAAATACTGCTGATAGTTCCTCAGAGAGGGACACGGTTTATTTTCAGATACATTTGTAAGTCCAACACATAGCACAGGTCTCAGGCACATGTGAAGTACTAAAAAAATGTTTCTTAAATGAATGTTAACTTCCTACTAAGTAAAGTATTTCTTTCCTATGTTGATGCTAAAGTTAAAATTCCTAGGTACTATTTAAATTTCAAGGACGAAATCTCTAATGCATACCACCCATATCCTAAAAGTTTTTGTTTTATTTTTGCTTGCTTTTTCGAGACAGGGTTTCTCTGTGTGTAGCCCTAGCTGTCCTGGAACTCACCCTACAGACCAGGCTGGCCTTGAACTCACAGAGATCTGCCTGTCTCTGCCTCCTGAGTGGTGGGATTAAAGGCATTAGCTGCCACCACCAGGCCGTAAAGATTTTTTATATGGCTTATCTCATTTTAGTGCCTTTGCCTTACAGCAAGTAAGTGACGCTAGCCTGAACAATGTGGAGTAGCAGGAGGCTTCGTAAGAGCACAGACAACAGTGCCTAGCGGCAGAAACCTGTAATCCTAGGGCTCAAGAGTCTGAGGCCTCCAGAGAATTCTGGGTCCAAGGTGCCAGTCTGGGCTACATACACAGCAAGACTTTGTTTCCACACACACAAAAAGCACTGCTGAACTTACCCCTATGGTAGAAGCCATATAGTCTGCACACATTTCTGCAAAGTCCCGCTCAAGAACACCATAGTAGAGGCCATAGAAGAGAAGAGAAATGCCAAAGTCCATCGCATCTTCTGGTTTAATCCTGCAAGGGAAGCAGCAAGGCAGTAAGGCCTGTCCTGAGACCCAGCTGCCTGGGATTCTGCTTGAGGACACTCAAGGCAAAGCCTAAATTTAGTTGGATTGCTCAAAAGCTAGAGTAAATGTTATTAAATTAGGAACAAATCCAGTTTGCTGTTTTAACATGGTCAACAAATATCTCTTGAGAAATATATTACTATGAGCTGAGAAGACCAAGCTGGTGCATCACTGTACCGTGAACCTGGTTCCTCGTCTCAACCCTGTCTGTAGGTCCAGTCCGACATGACAGGCAGCCAGGCTTTGTGCTTGCCCAGAGAATCTTTGGGAGTTATGTGTTAGCAACTCCACTACTGGCAAATGCTAGATACCAAGTAATGGGGATTTGATCAAACAAACAAACAAAACAAGCTGACATGGTTAAACCCATCAAAGGACAGGCAGGACATTTATGCCCTTGGTATATCAGAGGTAGAGACTGAAAGGACTCTCTGCCTCTTGCCAGGTCTCTTCTGGGAATGTCAGAACTGACAGCAATTGCACAATATGTAAATCTTTCATATGTGAAATATGCTCTTGGGCCTCCAAGGAAGCAGGACACAGCAGGACAGGAGCGTTCTCTCTTCACATGTAAGTACTGCACATAATAGATAGGTTTTCCTCGACTTTTCCATACAACCTAAACTATTCACATCACTTTTACAGAAAGGGTTTATCAAACATAGGTTTGGAGGGGTGTAAAATTAGTAAATATTTACATATTTAAATATTTAGTAATATTCCCCATCATATTTGTCACTATAGAATAGCTGTACATGTACATATTCTGTATAAGGTCACCAAAGTTAAATTTTGGTTCAAGCCTATTTACTAAGAAAATATGGATCTTTCCTATAACATTAGTTTAAAAACTCTAAGCACCAATATAATTTGTCTAGAGTCTATGAATGCTGTAGAAAACTATCTTGGCTAACATACTTTTACAAAGAACTCTATGTATTCACTCATGGTTGTGAGTATGCTTAGTGCCCTTGCACTGGCCAGTGCTCATCTTACACCAATCAACCTGATCAGCAGCAAAAAAGTCGTCAGGTTCTGGCTAATCCTGCAGAACACCAAGGTTCAGTTCCTGACACCCATATGGCCTCACAACTATAATGTTAGTTCCAAGGAATTCGCACCCCTTTCTGGCCCTCTGTAGGTGCCTGTATGTACAAATGCATGCAAAACACTCATAAATACAAAATTAAAATAGTCAAGATCTTTAATTTATTTTCTCATATAAATTAAACAAGTAAAGAAACTATAAAAGATACATCTTTAAAACATAACATTTCCTAGGCATGGTGATGTACACCTGTAATCCCAGCATCGCTCTGTTTAAGACATGTATTAGAGTCTAAATGAACTAATCCTAAACCTTTCTGGAGTCTGTTTATTCTCTCAGCCTATTTTCCTCCTGCAAGGAAGAGATCTAGGAGTATCCATTCACTCTATAACATAGTACTTAGTTTTATTTGCCCGACAGTAAACTTTTAAACATTCTCCAGCCTAAAGTGTACTGAAAAGTTAGTAGCTGTGGTGGTTTATGAGAATACCTCCATAGGTTCCTATGCTTGATGCTTGGTCCCCAGTTGGTGAAACTGGGAAGGATTAGGAGGGGCAGCTTTGTTGAGGTTTCCAAAGCCCTTGCCAGGCCCAGAATCTTTCCGCCTGCTGCCTGCAGGTCAGGATGTAAGGCTCTCTCAGCTACTGCTCCAGCACCGGGCCTGTCTGCCCCGTCATGATGACAGAGGACAAACTCTCTAGAACTCAAAGTAAGCCTGCACTTACTTACTTTCCTTTATAAGAGCTGCCTTGTCATGGTGTCTCTTCACAGCACTAGAACAGTGACTCAGACAACGTCTGTCCAGCCATAAATTAAGACGTGATCTTGAGTCACTGTCCCAGACATGAGACTCTTCCCCCACCCCCATTTTCCCTTCTTCAGTATTGAGGATTCAACTTTGCCCATCTAGACCTAAAGTTCTACCATTAAGTTATAACCACAGTCCATTTTTTATTTTTAATTTTGAGACAGGATCTGGCTTAAGCCACCCAGACTGCCAAGGTAGACACTGTACTTTGAATGCTTCTGCCTTAGCCTACTGAGTAACTGGAATCACCAGGCCTGGCTGGGGACTCCCCTTGACCGACAGTACATAGTATTTCTTCATCCTCTTCTGGACTGGCTCACTCTATTGTCCAGCCTCTATGTCCAGGAGCGCTTGACTTCTGTGTCGTCTGTGGGCAGGCAGAGGACCTGGTGTAGACCGTCTAGAAGGCTGACGACAGTGTAACGCAGGAAGCCCTAGGTGGAATTCTGCTAGTCCCTAGTCTAGTCAGGCAGAGTATACAAAGATGAAAACTATTCTTAAAGGATAGAATTATGGGTAATTATGTTTACTTTTGTTATGTTTTTCCACTGAATACTAATTTTTGGGAAATATAAAAGCAATGATTTGGGACTCTAGCCTTTGTCTGTATCTAGATATTCAATGTTCTCTGTCAGCAAAACAGCACAGAGGGCTGCCACCTATACCAGGTTCTCTTTTTTAAAACCCAGAACCTCCAGCCATTCTTCTCTAAATACCAGAAAAATGTAAAAGCAAAGGGTACTCACTTGAATAATAAGTTAAGACCAAAGAGGGTAAACATGACAGCCATGTAGCCAACAATGCCGGTGGCATAGCTGATCTTATAGATTAGGAGGAACCATTTATAAACCAACCTAGAGGAAAGAGATAAAAAGTCAGCACAGCAGGCACAGAATGGTGGCCTTAGGACCACTAGGTACCCAGAACCCCTTCTCACATCAATGGGGGGGGGGTCAGGTTCAATGCTCAGGATTTGTTGGGCACCTCTGGTTACTGTCAAAAGTTGTTCACATCCTCAACAGTAGAAATACTCCTAATCCATCAAACTCTCAAGAACATTTTGTATCTTCCGGGACCAAGAAAAGGGATCCCTAAAAACAAGCATCAGTCTCAAGTAAATAAAAGACACAGCTGACCCAAGCCACCACCTCTCAAATTTAGATTAGTTGGGTAAGGAAGTAAAAAACTAAGAACCTTCAGAACACAGCATGCAAAGGCTTGCTATTCTTGTCAGAAGACAATCCAGGGAAGATGAATCAGAGCTAGAACTGGTTACAGTGTGTACATGGGTTCTGGTTAGGCTGCTACAGCTTTGCTTCCACCCATAAGGCCAATCATACTAGGTATGATATTTTTGAAATGACATTTTTGTTGGAGAAGAAATGAGGAAGGTACTCAAACAGTACCCCTGGCTTAATGCATTGTATATGGCTGGGGAAGAGTAGGGTTTTCACATCCTTGAGGGTAAGCAGTGCACCCCAGGATTCAGTGGCACGCAGTGTGGAATCTGAGTGGTGAACTCCAGCTGGATTCAGGAAGGAGAGAGGCTCGGTATGAACCAGGCCTCTGTAAGTGCTGCAGGAGCCGCTGCGCTGGACAGTACGATGTCACCTTGATACAAGCTAAAGTGACCCTGGGCTGGAGAGATGGCTCAGCGGTTAAGAGCACTGTTGTTCTTTCAGAGGTCCTGAGTTCAATTCCCAGTGCCCACATGGCAGCTCACAACCATCTATAGTGGGATCTGATGCTCTCTTCTGGCATAAAGGCATATGTGCATAAAGAACACTTATACATAAAATAAATTAATTAATTAAAGGAAGGAAGGAAGGAAGGAAGGAAGGAAGGAAGGAAGGAAGGAAGGAAGGAAGGAAGGAAGAAAATGCTTCCATAAGATCAGGGCTGTAGGCCATTTTTCTTAGCTAGTAATTGATGTGGAAGCTACCTACCTATTGCAGGTGGAGCCATCCCTGGGCTGGTGGTCCTGGTTTTAAAGGAAAGCTGAGCAAGCCATGGGGAGCAAGCCAGTAATCAGCACCCTTCCATGGTCTCTGCATCAACTCCTGCCTCCAGGATCCTGCCTGGCTGAGTTCCTGTCCTGACTTCCTTCAGTGATGAACAGTGTTGTGGAAATGTGAGCCAAATAAACCCCTTCTTCCCCAGTGAAGCTGCTTTGGTCATGGTGGTTTTATCACAGCAATATAAACCCTCTCTAAGACAATCACTAACCACCTATCTGAGGTAACAGCAAATGAGCAGTCCAGGAATTTGCTTGAGTAACCAGCCCAAGCTTTCCTTCTTCCCAAGAGCTGACTTACTATGTCTCCGCTGGACCCCAGGATGAACACTTAGGTGCCTGCTCTGTCTAAGCAGGCTTCTCAGGCTACGGAAAGGCCCCAACCACCTTGCAGTACTGAGCTAAAAACCACACATAGCTATACTATCGAGGATTTACACTGATCATAAGGAAAAGAGAAAGCAGAAAAGACACAGAATTTTAGACTTCTAATACTCATCTTAGATTCGTAAGCTTTTACTTGTTAAATAAGCTGAGATGGGTCAAATCATATTTCTGAAATAAGCACACTTCTTTGCACAAATGGCAAAAGCAAATTACCTTTCTCACTGTGGTGTATGGAGCCTATTTCCTGTAATATACACGTTAAAGTTAGATGAATAAATTATGTCATTTATGAAACTGGGAAGCACCATCAATGTCATGTACATAACATAAAACAACTTTCCATATTGCTAACACTACTTCAATCATACTGTTTGTTACTGGTGACTTTGTGTATTTGTGTGGCACAAGTGTGGAGGTCAGAGAGCAACTCCGCAGAGAAGTACTCTCCTACCTTTACTGGGTTCTGATCAAACTGGTCACCACACTTAAGTAAGCAGTATCTTTACCATCTGCACTATCACACTTTATGGAATGCAAGCTGCCCTTGAACTGGTTCTCTGGAGCCCAGCTAACCTCAAACCCACAATCATGTCTCCTTGGGGCTCAGGCCTATATCACCGTGCCCAGCACTTGGTCACCCACATATGATAGTGTGCTTTAATTCTGGAAAATTGCTTTATATGAAATTGAGCATTTATCACATCTTTAGGGATGAACCATTCAAGGCTCAGAAAGTCAAGGCTCCGCTCTTCACAAGTTACAATGCTGGGTACTCCTACCCCATATCCACCTGGCACTAGAGCACCACCTGCATTCTCACAGTGACAGTCAGGAGGTCAGAGAAAGGTGTGTAGTAAACAGAAAACAGGGGGCACAGAAGGAGTAGTCTGCAAACAGAGAGACTGTGGGTCAGGCTAGGCAGCTCCTGGTAGGCGTCAGCCCATGCACGCCTCTCATGGCACTTACCATATGCACTCCAACAGGTGCTTCCTTGACCCTCTCCTCCATTAAACCGAGCACTCCTTGAGGGCAGGGACCATGTCTTATCCAGCTCTGTACCCCAGTGCTCACCAAAGGGCCTGGCACACAGCTGTGCTTGTTGAATGAATGAGTGAGTGAGAAAAGTATGTTTTCCTATCTGGTATGGATCTTAAGTGACCCCACAAGCTGGCTGGGAGGATTAAACAAGAGACACACTTGGATAAAACAAAGGGTTATAGAGACAATGGTTTTGCCACTGCAAATTTGCTGACAGTCATTTATTCATTCAACAAAAATTCAGAGCAGGCTAATAAGTGCCAGACCCTGTGGGGGAGACAGAGACTCGACATAATAGCTTGTTGGAAACTGTGATGAGGAATGATGGCAACTGCAGGGTCTTCATAAACAGCACAGTGGGAGATCTAATTCAGAGGTGAGAGAAGGGGCCACAGGAAAGGAGGCTGCTAACGTGAGACCATGGCGATCACAGGGCCTTGTATGCGGTGTGGACTTTTAACACCAACAACTCAGGATGTAAAGCATCAACTGAAGGACACAAAAATATTTGGGATTCTGAAAATGGGACTGGGGAGTGGGTCTCCCAATCAGCTTGTTTTAGAGAGGCCCTGCACCAGTGCACTTTGGCAGACAGACTAAAAAATATGTATTTTTCTAAAAAGGTTTTTTGATTTCCATTTTAAACCCATCTTCTTCCCCTTCCATGATTTCCAACAGATTCACTTCAAGAATCCCAGGCTTGGGAGCTGGAGAGATGGTTCAGAGATTAAGAGCATTTGCTGCCCTTGCAGAAGATCCAAGTTCAGTTCCTGTAAGTCAGTTCAGAGTCTGTAACTCCAATTCCAGGGGATCTGATGCCCTCTTCTGGGCTCCACAGGTAGTACATGCAAGCATATGGTCCACTGATATAGGAACAGATAAAGCACTCAAATGGGAAAACACTAAAATGGGTAATTTTTTTTAGAAAAAAAAATCTTAAAAGGAAGAAGACATACAGAGAGAGAAAACCAGGCTTTACCCAAATTCTTACCTTGGTGTTGTTTGTACGAGAGGTTTTCTTGTGGCCCGGAAGGTGACAAAGGCTGTGACAGCAGAGAAGAAGACCCAGATCACCAAGAACCTCCACCAGTGCAGCTTCACTGTGAAATAGAGGGGAACAACCCACATCTGAAAGAGGGTCACCATCTGAAACACAAACACAAGCACTTCAGCCCAGACTGCTCCTCTGCAGGGCCATCCAGAAAGCTGTATGTTTAGCCTATCCTCTTATATTTCCAGTTTCGTTGTTGTTCTGAAACAGGTCTCACTATATATCCCTAAGCAGGCTTGGAACACACGTGAACTTGGCTTCCTTTGCCTCCCGAGGGCTGAGATTAAAGACACATGCCACCACCCCCAGTTACATTTCAGTTTTGTGTAAACGCAACTCCGTAAGTGTGATCAAAATTAGAAAGCTAGTGAGATGCCTGACTCTCCCACTTGATCCTCAGTAAACTATGATCCTGCTATCTCTTACCAAGCTTCTCCAACTTTTGTTAGTTCCTCTGCACCTATGAGGAAAAATGGAAGAGACCCATGGTAGGACCAAATGACACCATCCCTATGCTTTTAAATCAAGTTGTTCCCCTCAGGTGCTTAGCCTTCCGCCTTCACGCACCCAGAGCCTTTGATCTAACTCCTGATAGGATTATCTGCAGTGCTTAGCTACGTGGAACAGGTTAATGACGAGGCCATATTCATCTGTACTACACACAGTACAAAGTGATACCGGGAACCGGAACACAAAAGGCATCAAGAAATTTGGACAAATAAATTAAAAGCAAAGCAAGACTAGACTGAAGTAAAATTCCCTAGTAGAGGCACACTTCTGCTTCAGTAGTGCCTGTCTGTGCAGCCTACGGCAGGCACAGGTCTGTAGTCCCCGCTACTCAGGAGGCTGGAGCAGGAGCACCGCTAGCTCAAGCCCAGTCTAGGCAACTTGGTGAGAACCTGTCTCAGAGCAGTGAAAACGGTCTGAGGATATAAACCTAGCTCAGCAGCAAAGCGTTGCTGAGCACCACAGGTTTGACCAAGGCCCTCAGCACTCCAACCCCAGCACTGCCTATCACACGTGTTAGAGGAGGGTACAAGCGCACAAATAGCTCTCAGCACGCCATCAACCCCAGCACTTAGGAGGGAGAGGCAGGTGGATCAGTGAGTTGAGTTTGAGGCCAGCCTGGTCTCAGTAAATAGATAAACAAATTTCCTTTGGGAATTTCTAGACTTTAAATATAATGTAAGTCACATACAATTTAATTTTTTTCAACATTTAAAAAAATAAAAGTAATATTAATTTTAATAATATGTTTTACTTAGCTCAATATACCTTAAATATTCTCACATGTAAAAAATATCTCAACATACACAAAACATTAAAGTCACTATTAGCGCTGGGTAGTGATCCCAGGACCCATGAGAAATGTCCTCAACCACAAAATGCTAAAATCAATAATAAAATATTTTACTTTTTTTGGACTTTGAAAGCAGATCAGCATTTAAATAGCACATTTCAAGCATTCATAAGTCACAAGATTGGTAGCTGCTACCGTGCACAGTGCAGCACAGAGCTTCAGTTTCCTTGTCTCCTACAGTCTCCTATGGTCAGAAAATAGCTAGTTGATTTTTATCTGTTTCTGGGAAATTCTTTTCCGTTTTCATTCATTTATTTTTAGTTAGTATACAAAGTAATGAATTTCATTATAATTTTTTTTTTTTTTTGAGCAAGGGTCTCATTTATCCCACTGATCCTGAACTTCTAATGCTCTGGGCCTGCACGTGTACACCACTACACCTGGTCTAGGAATGCTGGACATGGAACCCTGGATGTTGTACATGCTAGCAACTGTTCCTGCCTCCCTCTTTAGTCATTTTCATACATATAAACTTAGTTCCTATGCCCTTAATTTGTGTGTATGTATGGGGTCCATGTATAATGTATGGAGGGGTGCTCACCTGTGTCTGAACGTGTGGAAGCCAGAGGTTAGCTCCTAGTATCTTCCCTTATCTTCTCCTCTGCCTTATTGATTGAAACCCTGTTTCAATGAACCTGAAGTCCACTTTTTAGGTAGACTGGCTAGTCTGTTGGTGAGGCCCAGGCTCCAGCTGTCTCTATCCCCAGCTTGGGGATCACAGAACCATGACAGCGCTCCTGGCTTCTATTTGGATCTATGGGGATCCAAGCTGAGATCCTCATGCTTCCTCAGCAAATACTTGACCTACTGAGTCATCTTCCAAAGTCCCTGCCTTCGTGTTTAAGTATTGTTTTATGGATTAGGACAGAGAGGAGCCTGGCAGTAGGCACACACATGTGGTAGGCAGAAGCAAGTGGATCTCTGAGTTCAAGGCCAGTTTGGTCTACAGACCAAGTTCCAGGACAGTCAGGGCTAAAGAGAGAAATCCTGTCTTGAAAAGCAAACCAAACAAAACCCCAAACAAACAAAACAAACAACAACAACAAAAGAAACACTGGGAAAGGCCAAGAAAAGATATGGTACCTAACTGGACTCAAAGTGAAAGAGGGAAGAAGGGCCTTGCTCTTGACTGTCTGCTTTAACAGGCTCACTGGGACTGTGGACAAGCAGCAAACACGGACACCAGCCAAGACTCACATCAAAAAGTCTGGCCACGCTACCTTCTGTACAGAAAGAACAGGAAATCCTGCTCTTTCAGGCTTTGAACATCTGGGATATGGTGTATGGTATAGAAGCAGCCATCCTGCTCTCAGAGATCAATGTAAGGTTTTTTCTCTTGAAATGTAGATTATATATATAGAAACATTTGCTAAAGTTCTTTGAGGCACAGTTTCTCTGTGCCATCCTGGCTGTCCTGGAACTCGCTCTGTAGACCAGGCTGGCCTTAAACTCAGAGATCCGCCTGCCTCTACCTCCCATGTGCTAGAACTAAAGGTGGAGTCACCTAGAAAAGTTGAAAGTAGAGAGAGACAAATTCAAAAAAAAAAATACAAAAAAATCTGTGTTAGTTTGAATGTAAATGAAAGTAACTGGCTCCCATAAGCTCATAGGGAATGGCACTAATAGAGGTGACTTTGGTGGAGGTGGGATTTGAGGTCAAGCCATGTCCAGTGTCTCAGTTCACTTCCTGTTGCCTGTAGGACCAAGATTTAGTTCCTTCTTCAGCACCATGTCTGCCTGCATACCACCACATCCCACCCTGATGAAAACGGACTAAACATTTAAAATTGTAAATCACCCAACAAAACGTTTTCCTTCCTAAGAGTTGCCATGGTCAAGGCGTCTCTTCCTAGTGAAACCCTAAGACAAACCCTGTCAAGAAAAACTACATAAATAATGAATGAGTTCTCCATAAAACTGACTTTGGGGCCAACAAGTCTAAAAGGCCAAAGGAGAAATAGCATTACTATTGCTTGAACAATAGCTAGTTAATTAAACTGGGGGGGAGGCACTGTTAAATCACTGAATCTGGTTTTCCTCTAAATTTCACAGAAAGTACACACTACACAATAATGTATCATAAAATACATGTTTTTTTCATACACAGTATAGGACAAGCTGCACCAGAAACAAATCAGTACAGGCATAAAAGTCTCAGTAGGGGAAAAATACATTCTGTAGAATTCTGCCAAACAAAGGAACTGAACAGGCTGTGGGCAAAGCTAATGAAGGGGAATTAAGAAATTAATTATAAATAATAATTCTGCCAAGATACTGTAAATTATAAAAAGAAAATTTTAACTTTTTCTTTTTGAAACAATGGCCCACTGTTCTGGAATAGACCAGGTTGGCTTGACCTCACCTGCTACCATGCGATGACATGGTAATTCCCCTGGCTTACACACGCACCATGTGTCCATCCATGTCCCTTGCCCCCTCTTTCTCTGCTTCATGGCTCACTGCTCACTAGCTCCGAGTTCCTTAACATTCTGATATTCTGGCCACCAAAAAACTCTCTCCATGTACAGAATTGATTTAATTGCTCTTGGTGCCAATGTGGAACCGAGTGGGACTATTCATGTCCCCATTGGTTGCGTATCTCCGCCATGCACCTGCAGCTGCAATACCTGCTGGCTAACAAAAATTATTACAACAATTGACTGAAATCTCATAATGGAGGTAACTTTAAACTTAAATCTCATAATGGAGGTAACTTTATTTGGTTAATAAATAAATCAATAAATTTGAAAGTTACATAACTGCAGATAATATTACCATCTAGGAATTAATAACCCTTATACTATGCTTATACTATGGATGGCATTCTGCAAGGCTTATATGGTTTTTCTGATGCATCAATTTATTGGATATCGGAACTTAGCTTTGTTTTTCATATTATATCCTTAAGAAAATGGTTTGTTAACAGAGTCAAGAATCAGGCACTTTTAGAAACGATATAGTCTTTATAGACTAATGAACTAGCTGACCAAATTAATAAAATCAAAATCAAAAATCAAAAGTTAGATGAAAAATTAATACTATTAGAAATGGTAACAATTGACAGACAAAATTCAATACATGTCAAAGGGTACTGAGGAATTATCTGAAAGGATTCATACTGTTGAATTTGGCAACCAAAATCTGTTAAAAAGTTGTAAGTTAGGAGATAGAATATCTCTGAAGGAAGGCAATCTGCACGCCATCCAAATGATATCCAAGGATGAGAAGTTATCCTGAATGGAAAAATTTCATACCCTGGAATCCTATATGCAGAATGAGGACCAGAGGTTATGTGTGTCAATGAAATCAGGTCAAGAGATTCAGGCTTTACAAAAGACAATGGTAAAAAATTTGAAACGGTTGAGGAAATTATCAGAGCTGATGAACAGGGAGAGAAGGTAGAAGCAAAGGATTTAACATCAGCAGTACCTATTAGAGTCAGAGATAACTTACCAAAGGTTTTAGCTTTCTACTGCTGACAAACCATCAAGTTTTAAAGGCCTGCCAGGTGGTGGTGGCGGCACATGCCTTTAATCCCAGCACTTGGGAGGCAGAGGTAGGCAGATCTCTATGAGTTCAAGGCTAGCCTGATCTAAAAAAGCTAGTTCCAGCATAGGCTTCAAAGCTACAGAGAAACCCTGTCTTGAAAAACAAAAACAAAAAAAAACCCAAACAAACAAACAAACAAAAAGTTTTAAAATGCCCAAAAGGATTCAAAAACTGTAGAAGAAAACTCATCAGTTTGAACGATCTAAAAGAAATTAAGCAAGCAGTAGTATTTTATGGCTTGCATTCACCATTTGTTGGGAGATGGTTAGACATGGGCTCCCAGCAATACGACTACTCTACACAATTGGTTTCAATTAGTTTCAGTGATCCTGGAAGATGGGCTGCAACTAATGTGGAAATGCTATTGGTGACAAGAGACAAAAATTTTACAACAGGGAAAAGCAAAAGGACTCGAGGCTTCCCAAGATCAAATTCTTGGCAAGGGCACTTATGCTGATTGATCCACAAGATCAAACTCTTTAGGATGAACACATCTTGTCCCTAAGCCACACAACAGCCTTAAATTCTTGGAACAGGATTCCAAAACCAGGAAATTGGATTGAATCATATATTATGGGTTAAACAAAGCCAAAGAGAACCCTTTAGTGATTTTTTTACAAAGGTTAACAAAGGCTATAAAAATAGTAACAGACTCACAAGCTATACGAGTATTTATTGAATCTCTGGCTTTTGAAAATGCCAACTTAGAATGCAAAAAGATACTTGGATCTTTAAAGGTCAGATCAGCACCAATGGATGAATGGTTGAGACACAATGAATGTTAAGACCTTTGACTGTAATACTGAAGCTTGGGTAAGAGAAGCCATTTCCAAAGATATGAGGAGACATCAAAATGCCAAATGTTTTAATTGCAGTAGAATAGGACATCTGAGAAGGGATTATAGACAAGGCATTCCTAGAAATACTGTCTCCTCTGGGAATGACAAAAATAGGTTTCAACCTTCTGTAGGAGATGTGGCAAAGACCAACATTAGACCAATAAATATAGATCAATAAGACACACAAGGCAACCCAATACTATTGGAAAACCCCTTGGGGGCCTCTTGTAGGCCCCCAGGTCAAAGGAGGTCCCGTCATTCACAGTTACTGTGGAGGACATGTCTCACCAGGAAAATTAAAAAACCTATTGCCAGCTGTAAAAAAAACCCATATTATTCTAGATGATGGAATAAACATGGAAGATGAATCAAAAATTCCAATGGGAAATAGGAAACATATTTTGGCAGACTTCTATAAATGATCAAAGACCAAAGCTAAGAGTACATATAAGTAACACTGTAATTGAGGGATTATTGGACACAGGTACAGATGTGGCTATCATTACTCCAGAATCTTGGCATCCAAATTGGCCTCTTCAAGAGGCAGATGTTCAATTCCTAGGAATTGGAACCCTATTTCAAGTGAAACAAGTGAAACACAAGATGGGTTAAATGCATAGGGTCAGAAGGACAGAGAGGAAGGCCGAGGGCATAGGTGGCTAATATCACAGTGAATTCATGGGGTCATGACCTGCAGTAGCAATGGAATACCTAGATTACCATTCCTTCAGTCCCAGATACTCATGTTTCTGGGAAGGATATTATAAGGTACTACAACAAAAGGTTACAAGCCATTCAGGCTGTGCAAGTACACAAAACAACTAACAGGGCTGGAGAGATGGCTCAGAGGTTAAAAGCACTGACTGTTCTGGAGGTCCTGAGTTCAATTCCCAGCAACCACGTAGTGGCTCACAACCATCTATAATGAGATCCGGTGCCCTCTTCTGGCCTGCAGGCATACATGGAGGCTGAACAGTGTGTACATAATAAATAAATAAATCTTAAAAACAAAAAAACAAAAAAACAAAAACAACTAACAAACCTTTAGAGGTACCAATGACCCTACCTTTAAAATGGTTAACTGAGATGCCAAAATGGGTTAAACAATGACCTTTAAGAGAAGAGAAATTGCAGGCTTTAGAACAACTGGTACAGGAGCAACTAGAAGTTCGCCATATTGAAGAATTAACCAGCTCTTGGAATTCTCCTGTATTTGTTATTAAAAAGAAATCTGGAAAATGGAGATCTAAGAGCTGTCAACATGGTAATTCAACCTATGGAACCTCCACAATATGGAATTTTTTGGCCTTCCCTATTACCTAAAGGATGGCCTCTTATACTCTTATTGATTTAAAGGATTGTTTCTTCACTATATCCTTACAAGAAAAGAACAGAGAAAAATTTGCTTTCACAGTACCTACTTATAATAATTCTCAGTCTACTTGGAGATATCAATGGACCATCCTCCCACAGGGAATGCTCAATAGACCCACCCTGTGCCAATATTTTGTAAGTCAGCTATTGGAAATAACAAATAAACAATTTCCTGAATCTATAATTTACCATTGCATGGATAATATGTTGCTATCTGATTCCCAATGCTGATATGTTAGAAAGAAAATTTTAAGAAGTAAAGAAACTTTTGCCTAACTGGGGATTACAAATTGCTCCTGAAAAAATACAAAGAGGAGATTCTGTCAATTACCTAGGTTATAAAATAGGTTTACAGAAAATTAGAACAAAAAAAGTTGAAACTAGAAGAGACCGATTACGGACTCTTAATGATTTTCAGAGATTGTTAGGAGACATTTCCAGTCTACGACTAGCTGTTGGAATAACACCGCATCTAGTAATTCATTTAAACAAAACCTTAGATGGTGACAAAGACTTAAATAATCCCAGGGAATTAACAGCTGAAGATGAGAAAGAATTCAACTTTGTTTGAAATTACAAAAGGCACATATATGGATCAGGTGGATCAAAATCTTAATTGTATTCTAGCCATATTGCCTTCCAAATTTTCCCCTACAGTAATTTTAATGCAGACTGAAGATATTGTCTTAGAATGGGTCTTTTTACCACATAAAACCAAGTAAAAAAAATTAAAACCTTATGTGGAAAAGGTCTCTGAATTAATTATTAAAAAAACTTGAGATATCGCCAACTAGCAGGAATAGATCCAGCAGAGATTATAGTGCCTTTTATTAACGAAATTAAAAAATTATTCGAAGACAAAGAACCCTAGAAAAGAGCTTGTAGAGGGTAGATAAGAAATATGGATTAATTTAAATTGTAAGAGTTAGGTATTAATATGTCTAAGCTATTGACTGAGAATTTATAATTAATAATAAGTTTCTGTGTGTTATTTGGGAGATGGCTGGCAGGACAGAAAAGTCCACCTACACAATGCTACTCAGTCAAACCCTGTCTTGAAAAACAAACAAACGAAAAGAGCAGCACATCAAAAACATGCTGAGGGATTTCAGTTTTCCACGAACTGCCTCTGAATATAGGTCTACAAGACCACAGAGCCATGGCAACCTCATGCTACCTAATTGAAAGTCTACTCAGAATGAGAAGATGGTGCTCCAGAGTCCTCTGCTCTGATACTGGGTCTTTGGCATCAGGTCTAAACATCACACCAACTATACAAAGAACACTGGCTTAAGGAAGTATGACCATAAGGGCAGCCAAGGTTACAAAACATCCGGAACAGAATCCTATAAGAGCAGCTAAAAACACTAGCTACTATGCCAGGAAAATGGTCCAGTGAAGGGTAGCCATTAGACAGCTATCTATAGGCCCAATAAGCAGACATGCCCAGTTGCTTCTATGACTTGACAAGACATGGCTAAACTAGCCTGTGGGGCAGACATGTGGTTGGCAGTTTCCCCTACTGGACCCCTAGCCAACAGTCATGCCAATTCCCACAGGCAACCATCACATCACTAATATGTTACCAACCTTTAAAAAAAAGTGTCTCTGTGTCCCTCCCGCCTCTGCATCCAACTCTTGTCTTTCAGAGAAACACTAAATTAACTACCAGTGTCCTAAGACTGGGATCTTAAAACTATGGCTTCTTTCCCAAGCTGTCCCCTCTTAAAATAAGAATCAGTAAAGCAGGGCTGGAGAGATGGCTCAGCGGTTAAGAGCATTGCCTGCTCTTCCAAAGGTCCTGAGTTCAATTCCCAGCAACCACATGGTGGCTCACAACCATCTGTAATGAAGCCTGGTGTCCTCTTCTGGCCTGCAGACAGAATACTGTATACATAATAAACAAATAAATAAATATTTTTAAAAAAAAAGAATCAGTAAAGCAATTTCACAAACACTTACTAACAACATGCTAAGGACTGGGGTATCCAACATGAATAATAAGGCCTCTTCAAGAACTTAAGTCTATTGAAGAAAAACAAAAACTTAACTAATTCAAAGTAAACTCTAGAATGGGCTAAGTCCTGGAGGTCAACAAAGTACAGAAGTGAGGCACTTTATCCACAATGGGAAAACCAAGAAAAGCTTCCCAAAAAGGCATTACTTGATCTTTGTCTAATGGCCTCCTAAGCTCAGAACCAGGTAGGTCTGCTGCGCATCCCTCCCAGGAAGGAACAGCTGTGCAGGGTGGGACTTGCTCTATTTGGCAGCAGACAGAAATGATGAAAGTTGCTCCTTGGAGATCTGTAAAAATAGAACAGATGCTTCCCGGGCATAAACGTCTCCCTTCCCTAACATCCCTAAGGGAGCTAAGGAGTGAGTAATATTAGAATCTGAACAGATGATGAAAACTGAGCTAGAGAGAAGCCAAAAGGCAAGTCTGACCTGGAGTAGGCTTCCAATCCAGATCTTGTCTCTGAAAGGGGGCATGACTAACAAAATGGGGCTGTAAAATACCTGAGATTCGCCCGGGTGGCGAGGCACACTCAGGAGGATCTCTGTGAGTTCGAGGCCAGGCTGGTCTACAAGAGCTAGTTTCAGGATAGCTCCAAATCTACAGAGAAACCCTGTCTCGAATAAATAAATTAATTAATTAAAAAAATAAAAATAAAAAAATAAAGTGCCTGAGGTCCAAGGAAAGGACTCGGGCAAAGTCATTAAGGGAGAAAACTCAGGAAAGCTAAAAGCAAACATGACTGTTGCAGGTAAGATATGATAGTTTCCTAAGGCCTTTGAGAGAAAAAAACAGGAGTCAGGTTTGGGGACCTGGAAAGTTGACTCTGAGGTTAAGAGCACTTGTTACTCTTACAGAAGACCTCAGTTTGGTTCCCAGTACCCACATGGAGGCTCAAAACTGCCTGTAACTGCAGTTCCAGGACTGTTGTCTTCTTCCGGCCTCTGTGGGCATGTGATGCACAAGTTAGCAAAACATTAATACACTTGATATTTAATAATAACAAACAGTATTTGTTTTCCACGCACACACACATAGAGAAGGGCTGGAGAGATGGCTCAGATGTTGAGAGGGCTCTAGAAGAGGACCTGGGCTCCATGTGGCTCACCACTGCCTGGAACTCCAGCGCCAGGCCCTCTGCAACAAGTGGGACAGACACATATGCAGGCAAAACACCACACATATAAGACAACTAAAAAGGCAGGACATGGTGGCACATAACAGTAATCCCAGCACTTGGTAGAGTATGAAGCAGGAGAATTAGGCATTCAAGATCAGTTGCAGCTACATAGTGAGCTAAAGGTCAGCTAAAGGTCGGGTAAAGGTCAGTAGACTATATGAGATTCTAAATAAAAACAAACACACATACAAACAACAGCAATCATAACAACAACAGCTAGATTTTAGTTTGGGCTCTAGTTTTGCAATTTAACATTCATATTCTCTCAGCAAATCACTTCAGATTCTGCTTGCTGAAAAATGGGTAGAAATCCCTGCCCTATCTTGTATAGTAGTTTGGTTGGGTTCTTCTCTTTTCTTGTTTGTTTTATTTTTGGGGTAGGGGCTCGAGACAGGATTTTTCTGGCATCTGTGATTGTCAACTCACTCTGTAGACCAGGCTGACTTTGAACACACAGAGATCTGCCTGCCTCAGACTCCCAAGTTCTGAGCCACCACTTGGCTTTGTTGTTTTTGTTTGTTTTGTTTTTTAAGAATGCTTTATTATTTTTACTTAGTGTGTATGACAGATGGGAGAGAGAAGGAGGAGCAGAGGGGAAGGAAGAGAAAAGGGGAAGAAGGAGGGGGGGAAGGGAGAGAAAACATGCAGGTGTGTACATGCCGAGTGTGCATCTGTAGAGGGCTGAAGGCAACTGGAGTGGGCTCTCCCCTGCTACAACTTGGGATTCAAGGATCAAACTTGAGTCATCAGGTTTATTTTCAAGGGTCTCTACTCACAGAGCCACCTCAGCCACTCATTTTGTTATTGGTGTTTACCAGTAACAGGTATTTAGCTTTGAACACGCTAGGCAAGCCCTCTTCCACTGAGCCATAACCTGTTCTTATAGCAGCTTTGCTTTTGCTTTGTAGTGCTGGGCCCTGCTTATACCATGGAAGTACTATAGTGCATGTCTAGCCAAGAAAAATACTTTTGGGGGTAATAATTATCAAGTGCAAACTATAAGTAATTTAAGGTATTTTTATTGATGGTGGAAACAAAAACAGGGACAGGAAAACAGTTTGCTCCAAGTAAGTTAATTTGAGCTAACTCTTCTTCAAATGTGAAAAGCTAGACTTGAGCAACTGATTCCCCAGAGCACCTAGGCTAGACAAGTTGGTGGGCAGCATCCCTGCCACTCCAGAGTGGAGAGTAGAACTTCTCATCAGGAATCCCTGTGCTTCCCAGGGAGCACCCTGCAAAGTCTAGAGACAAAAAAACTCGGTTATCTACTAAAAGGTGCTACTGTAGAGGCTCATGATACCTGATGTGATGGCTATTATTGGTTGTCAACTTGACTATATCTGGAATTAATTAAAACCCCAAATGGCTGCAAATACCCATAGGGGATTTTTGCTTAATTAAATCATTTGGAGTGGGATAATCCAGTTCTAATCTGTTTTTTAAAGATTTATTTAATGTTATGTGTATGAGTGCTCTATCTGCATGTACACCTTTATGACAGACAAGTTCATCAGATCCCACTATAGATGGTTGTGAGTGATGTGGTTGTTGGGAACTGAACTCAGGGCCTATGGAAGAGCACCCAGTGGTCTTAACCGCTGAGCCATCTCTGCAGCCCTAATCTGGATTTTTGATGTGGGAAGAGCCACCTTTAATCCATATCTTTGGAGATGGGAAGACCCATCTCTAAATATGGGCAACATCATCTGCTGGAGCCTCTGTAAAGGACATGGAGGAGGAAACCGCTCTTCACCCGCTTGCTCTCACCCTTACTGGCATTAGAGCCTATTTCATCTGATATTCTGTGATGCACAGCACGGCCCTCCTCACCTCACAAAGAATACGCTGGCATAAAATGCCGACAGTCCCTGACGAAAACTCTCATTTAGGAGAACACGACTGGTGTTTTTCCACTTGGTGGTCACAAGGGTGAGGCTGCCAACCTAACCCACACTAGTAAAGAACAGAACTGTATTCAGCTGAATAGCAACACAACCTTATCTACCAACCCATCATTTTCTGGCATGCCATAAACGCTTCTTTTTTAAAAGCTTCCTCAAACCCTACATGCTTCTGCTAGTCGACGATAATCCCAGTGTGTTTCCTCAACACAGCATTCTCCAGGGAATCATTTCAATTCTCTTTCATGCCCATTCTTTATTCCCAAACACTACAATATATTTAATATATATACTTTTGCTTGTACTTACCAGGTATCTATTTGTTACCCTTTTCAGTCAGTACTCAACCAATGAACCTACTAGTCAGCACACAATGAAACAACTAAAACTACTTAGATTTAACTATGTGTTATTTTCTATCTTATTCTCCCATCTCCTCATACAAGGTAACCAATACCCTAAATCTTGAGTTTTATCATTCTTGCTTTTTGATGTGTATTTGAGTACATGTGTGTACAGTGTGTACACCAGAGAACAACCTCTGGTGTCATTACTAAGCACCATCCACTGTTTTTGTTTTTGTTTTTAAATCTCCAGATACTAATTTTGTTACTTTATATACTTTGCATTTAAAATTAATGCTTGCCATCAATTGTATTGAAATCACAAGCTGATTTTTAAGGCAGACATGAACAGCAACACTCTTTGACAAAGAATTTAAAGACTGACAGGCTATAAATATTTGCACAGCACTAAAGCATGACCTAATTTTATCTAAACCTGTAAAAAAAAAGTGAAAGGTTTTATTTTTTTTCTTCCCTCTGTGAAGGAATCCTTCCTGGATGAAATTATAAATATCTATAGATTGTATTTAATAAAAAAGATAGAATATCTAACTGTAGACTACAAATATAGATTGGCAAATAATATGTAGACCAGTATCCTATCAATAATTATATAAAGCTTTTTCAAAGATGAAGTTGCAGACTGATATGTCTGTATTTCCTGAGGGTTCTCGGCTCTCACCAGCACTAAGTGTAAATGGTTGGATGGCCAGTTTTGTCTAGATACAGTCAGGCTACTTGATTCATTGTTAATACTTTGATGAAAAGTTTTTATGTGCAGTAGATCTATGAAAGTATTGTTCATACTGATCAGAATTAAATTTGTACACAGCAAATTTTTACTTTTGCTTTTGGTTTTATTGAACAAGACAGGGTTTTTCTGTGTATCCCTGGCTGTCCTACAACTCACTCTGTAGACCAGGCTGACCTCAGATTCACAGAGGTCTGCCTGCTTCTGCCTCTCAAGTACTGGGATTAAAGACATGCACCACCACCACAGAGTAGTCTTAAAATGAATGTAAATTACACTAAATCTTTCCTTTTTACAACCTATACTTAGAGATTCCTTCTGTAAACTAAATAAAGTTGTAGTGCAAAAAAAAATGAATAAATAAACTAGCTTATTAGCTGTGTGTGGGAACTAAAGGAAACTTCCAGTCAGGAGTCAGTTCTCCCCTTCAACAGTGGGTTCCGGAATCTCTCAGGTTTATAAAGCTGGCACTTCAGTTCCAAGCTAAATATTTGTTGGATCTATTAAAAGACTGGGGCCAGGCATGGGAGTGCAGCCCTTTAATTTCAGCATTTGGGTGGCAGAGACAGGTGGATTTCTGTGAGTTCAAGGCCAGTCAGGTCTATAGAGTGAGTTCCAGGCCAACCAGGGATACATAAGACCCTGTTTCAATAAACAAACAAAGTTTTAAAATATAACATCAAGGCCAGGCATGATGGTGCACACTTATAACCCTAGCGCTGGGAAGCAGAGCAGGCGGGTTTCTGACGTAGAGGCCAGCCTGGTCTACGGAGTGAGTCAAGGACAGCCAGTGCTACACAGAGAAACCTTAACTCAGAACAAACAAACAATTATATAAAGAGCCACTTTAGATTCTTCTCCTTTTCTTCTTTTTAAAGTGTAATTTTTATTATTTTGTTGTTGTTTTTTGATTTTAAAACAGGAGTCTCTATATAGCCCTGGCTGCTTTTGAACTATGAAGAACAGGCTAGCCCTGAACTCACAGAAATCCACCTGCCTCTGTCTCCCAGGTGGTGGGATTAAAAGTGTGTGTCACCACTGCTGGATATTTTTTTAAATTTATTTATTATGTATATAGTGTTCTGGGCACCAGATCTCAGATCTTACTATAATGGCTGTGAGCCACCATGTGGTTGCTGGGAATTGAACTCAGGACCTCTGGAACAGCAGTCAGCTCTCTTAACCTCTGAGCCATCTCTCCAGCCCTAGGTATTTTTTTTAAGATTTCTTTTTAATTACTTATTATGTGCATGTCTGTAGACATGTGTATGTATATATAGTGTCCTGGGAGGCCAGAGGAAGGTGCTGAAAACTAAACTTAATGTCTTTGTAGTTTTTGAGCACTTCCAGCTGCTCTTTAAGAGGACCCAAGTTCTGGTGCTGGAGAGATGGCTCAGAGGATAAGAGCACTGGCTGCTCTTCCAGAGGTCCTGAGTTCAATTCCCAGCAACCACATGGTGCTCATAACCATCTGTAATGAGAATTGGTGCCCTCTTCTGTCCCACAGGGATACATGCAGGCAGAATATTGTATATATAATAAATAAATAAATCTTAAAAAAAAAAAGAAAAAAAGAGGACCCAAGTTCAAATCACAGCACCTATGTGGCAGCTCACAACCATCTGTAATTCCAGTTCTTGGGATCCAACACCCTCTCCTGGCCTTCACTGCTACTACATGCATGTGGTACAAAGACACACATGTAGGCAAAACACCCACCCATAAGCATAAAATAAAATGAAAAACAAATAAAAACAGAAATACCAAAAGGGCTGTCACTCTACACTTGTTCTAATGGTTTTTCTATTTTCCTGGAATCAATGAAACTTATCTTTTGTAGGGTACACACAATAACTACAAGTGTCTCATCTCGTGAAGCATGAGCAGGGTCCACACATGAAGCCCCACCCAGATAGTTAAACTGTTGGATAACGGCTCTTCTGGAACTCTTGGTAGGATGTGAGCATCTCATGCACTGTGACCTGAGGCAGCTACAGGCCACTGTTGTCTGGAACGTGAGCAAGCTCAAGGACAAAGATCAATTTCTTTCCTCTATGCTCCAAATTATACCTTAGTTCCCTCGACAGAAAATCATTCCCAGAGGCCACACAGAGGAGAGCTGAAAATATGAAACAGGAAACAAATAACACGGGCTGCCTAGCTTTCTAGCAGGACTCAACTTTCTATGCTTTTACCTAATACCACTGTTACGCAGATTAAATGAGATCGCACAGCTGAGTGGTGGTGGCACATGCCCACAAAGTGAGTTCCCGCAAGCAAGGGTTACACAGAGAAATCCTATCTCAAAAAAAACCAAAATTAATTAATTTATTAAATGAGATAGCACTGTAGTTAGCTACAGACCCCTCACCATGTTTGGCAATATTACGAGTCTACACATATACTGCAGAAAAAAAGCACTTAGAGATTTTGACTGAAAGTCATAAAGTAAAATCTTCTAATGGTTTTATCACTTGAACAAATTATTCAGATTAACTACTTCAGTTACTCATCTCTAACTGAAGAAAACACTACTCACCAAATTATACTGAGGTTTAATTGAGCGTACACATGTAAAGTACTTAAAGCATTAAGAACTCAGCGAATGTCATCAAGTATGGTGACGCCTGCTTGTAATCCCAGCACTGGAGAGATTGAGACAGGAATGTCTCAAGTTCATAGGCAACCTGGACCAATTCCATACATGATGTGTGATCTTTTTTTTTTTAATTTTCTCACTTACTTTTTAAAATATTTATTTATTTATTATGTATACAATATTCTGTCTGTGTGTATGTCTGAAGGCCAGAAGAGGGCACCAGACCTCATTACAGAGGGTTGTGAGCCACCATGTGGTTGCCAGGAATTGAACTCAGGACCTTTGGAAGAGCAGGCAATGCTCTTAACCGCTGAGCCATCTCTCCAGCCCCTGATGTGTGATCTATGCCACTTTTCTGTACACCACTGAAAGGGCACTGATTTCTCCACTGCTATAGAACTGCCTATTACTCCTTCCGGTCCTATCAGTTTTTGGTTCCCATATTTTGGGCACCTTTGTTTTATATATATGTGTGTGTGTGTGTGTGTGTGTGTGTTTATAATTGCATTTCCTTGTTATATTGTATTTTCACTAATACATACAATAATTGGTGTGGGAAGTCCTTCTGTATATGTGTTGCTTTTATTGGTTAAGGAATAAACATGTTTCGGCCAGTGGCTTAGCAGATTAGAGCTAGGCGGGAAAACTAAACTGAGTGCTGGTAGAAAAAAAGGCAGAGTCAGTGAGAAGCCATGTAGCTGCCAGAGGAGAAAGATGAAAGTCACCAGGTAGAACCTTGCTGGTAGGCCACGAGCCTTGTGGTAAAATACAAAGTAATAGGGATGGGTTAATTTAAGATATAAGAGCTACCTAGCAATACATTTAAGTGATTGGCCAAGCAGTGATTTAATTAATATAGTTTCTGAGTGATCATTTCTGGTCAGGGTAGCCAGGAAATGAATGAACAGCTTCCAACTACAAATAATCACATAAATATGTTATCATTTGTAATCTTTACCTAAGTCTATGTCATTTGAAATTAGTATAGCCATCCCACCTTCCTTCTTTTTAAAGATTTATTTATTTATTATCTATACAGTGTTCTGTCTGCATGTATGCCTGCATTCCAGAAAACAGCACTGGATCTCATTACAGATGGCTGTGAGCCACCATGTGGTTGCTGGGAATTGAACCCAGGACCTCTGGAGCGCTCTTAACCTTTCCAGACCACCACCTTCCTTTCACTTTAAAAGTATTTTGTTTTTAGCCAGGTGGTGGTGGCACACACCTTTAATACTAGTACTCAGGAGGCAGAGGCAGGAGGATCTCTGGCAAGATGGTCTACAGAGTGCGTTCTAAGATGGCCAAGGTAACACAGAGACATTTCTTATGTCTTGAGAAATAAAACAAAACAAATTAATTTTTAATTACACGTATATACGGGATTGAAGAAAGGGAATATGCACACAAGTTTGGGCACCTGCAGAAGCCAAAAGGAAAAAGATCAGATCCTGTGGAGCTAGAGTCACAGGTCTGTCACCCAATGTGGACGCACAACAGTAAGCTCTGGTGCTCTGTGAGGGGACCCTCTTTTTTTGTGTGGAGGAGACAGTGTCTCATTCTGTAGTCCTGGCTGCCCTCGAAGCATTTAGAATAGTCTGGTCTTGAATTTATGTCCTCTACCTTCTCTTGGCTATCATTTTCATGGAATATTTCTTCCTGTTCTTTTATTTTCACTGTGTGTATGCTTGTGTGTGTCCTGATATCTAATGTGAGACTTAATGTAAGCATGCTGATGAATTATGGGACCTTTTCTTTGTTACTCCAGTCTTACTGGAAGAACTGAACCTATGTACAGTTCAGTGTCATTACTAATAAGAACTTACTTGTGCCACTTAGCTGTTTGCATTCTGTATGCATTACATATTCTTTCTTCACTTCCTCCATTGCTTTTTGTTTGTTTGCTTGATTTTGGCTTTTGGAATACACATTAATGAAATCTAGCTCCTTCTCATAAGACTACTGTTGGCTTGCCCAGTCAATGATCTCCCTTCCAAATGAATGATCTCTGATAGTTACTTCAGGAATTGTCTCACGATGTTTAAAAAGAAGTATCTACTTTTTCTGATGATAAGGTAGTCTGATGTCAGGCTGGGAATAGTGGTGCTAGTCTTTAATCCCAGCACCTAGGAAACAAAGGCAGGCAGATCTCTGTAAATTCGAGGCCAGCCTGGTCTATACAGCAAGTTCCAGGACAGTCTCAAAACAAATGAAGAGGGCTGGAGAGATGGCTCAGAGGTTAAGAGCACTGCCTGCTCTTCCAAAGGTCCTGAGTTCAATTCCCAGCAATCACATGGTGGCTCACAACCATCTGTAATGAGGTCTGGTGCCCTCTTCTGGCCTGCAGGCATACAATGCAGGCAGAACACTGTATACATAAGAAATAAAAAAAAAAGAAGAGAAAAGTCGTCTCAAGCTTTATTCTTGTTTTCATATACCAAATCACTTGCTCTTTACACACACACACACACACACACACACACACACACACACATGTCCCACAAAAGACTCATCATTCCATATGGAAAATCCATTGCTACTGTTTTTATCTGCCTACATGTGCCCTGGATCAGACTGGATCCTAGGACACTTACAAAGGGTCTCTTATGACTAAAAAGTAAGAGGTGCCAGGTGTGGTGGTACACACCTGCAATCCTAGTATTTGAAAGGTAAAGACAGAAAGATCAAGGAGCTCAAAATCATTCTCATCTACTTAATGAGTTCAAGGCCTTCCTAGGTTACAGGAGATCCTGTCTCAAAGAACATTTTCAAAGAGTGAGAAGTGGCTTACGTTGTACGAACGTGGGTGTCTCTGTTTCCACTGTACCAGGAGCAGCTGGGCTACCACCAAGGTAGCAATGAGGATGAGGACCATTTCGGCATGCATGGCTTCATGGCCACGATGTTTGGCATGCATACGTGCATGCTCGACCCTGAAAGGCAAACAGGCAGGGTAAGTCAAGGAAGGGATGGTGTGGTGGTAGAGAGCAGTGCTTCCCAGGGATCCTTCTAGTTCACAGCCCACAACATGGCCTTGGGTTTCTCCATTCATTTATTTATTTATCCATCAGGCAGGATATCTTTACAAAGTCCTAGCTGTCCTAGAACTCACGATGTAGACCAGGTTGGTCTCACACTCAAATATCTGCCTGCCTCTGCTTCCCGAGTGCTGGGATTACAGGCGTGCATCACCAGGCCCAGCAGCCCTGTGTTTTTCAACTGAAGAGTACCATGAAAACTTGGAGCTAAGAAACATGTCTGAGAGAAAGGACATGACTAGAACAGAGGCTCTCTGGGTTCTAGTTACAAAGCACAGTTACTGGGATTAGACATAAATGATATGCTACTTGCCCCTTGTGGCTGAAATGTAAGAAACCTTCCTTGAATCAGGAAGGAAACGCCAGGAGAAGTGTGAGTCACTGCCCATTCCAATCCTATTTCAACCCGTCACTAGACAAAAAAAGTAGAGTTCACAGTCATAAAGCCTCTTAGTATTGATCACAGGACTAAAGGGTGTAACACTATGAGTCTTGCTTTATTCATCACACCTCCTGGCCAGGGCTAGAGAGTTCAGTACTAACTAAAGGTTAAAAGTCCGAGCTCTTCAAGTCTGCACCAATGCAACCACGTCTTTATCAGCGTCAAGGAAACAGCCTCCGCAAGGGCTCAAGGAGTTGAATAATCAGACAACTAGACAATGTATCTGAAACATTAATCGTAAACTGACATTTTCTAGTCTGGGTTGTGTAAGAAAGATACTTGAGCACATATCTTTAATTCCAACACTCTGGAGGCAGAGGCATTTCTATGAGTTTGAAGCTAGTCTGTCTAAAACACATTTGTGAGAACTTGTCTAATAATATACATATATATTTTACAACGAAACAAAAATATACTTATAGCTTTGATCCATTGACCCTAATCCTAAATTCTATGTAAACAAAGGACACACCTATTCCCAATGCTGAACCTTCAAATATTTATGATTGCATTAAAGCAAACAAACAAAAAAGAACTTTTCTGTTTCTATCAGGTTAATGGCCTTAACCTTTCTCTCCCCTTTTTCCTTTCTTTTGTCCTTCCATTTTCTTTTTTCTTTTTCTTTTCTTTTTTTTTGAGAAAAGAATTTACTATGTAGGCCAGGTTAGCCTTGAACTCACAGAAGCCTAACTGCCTCTGCCTCCAGAATCCAAGAATTAAAGGTGTGTGCCACCATGACAACCTGGCCGTACTCTTTTAATCATTATTCATGTAAAATGATGTGAACAACCTTAATCCTTGTTTCTTTCTCTATATATGATTCACTTAAAAAGAAATCTTTGGAACTGCCAGTGGTGCATGCGACTTTAATCCCAGCACTCAGGAGGCAGAGGCAAATGGATCTCTGTGAGTTCGAGGCCAGCCTGGTCTACATAGTGAGTTCCAGGACTGGCTCCAAAATTACACAGAGAAACTCAAAAAACAAAACCAAAAACCAAAAACCAAACAGACAAATAGAGTGAACTGTCAGGTCTAGTGGTCTACTTCAGAGGCTGGGGCAGAAGGGTGGTACACTGTAGGCCTGTCTAGGCTACACAGTAAGTTCAAGGTTAGCTTGGGCAACTTGATCAGACTGTGTTTCAAAATAAAAAGTAAAAAGAGGGGGCTGGAGAGATGGCTCAGTGGTTAAGAGCCCTAGCTGCTCTTCCAGAAGTCCTGAGTTCAATTCCCAGCAACCACATGGTGGCTCACAACCATCTATAATGAGATCTGGCGCCCTCCTCTGTCGAGCAGGAATATATGGAGGCAGAATGTTGTATACATAATAAATAAATAAATCTTGAAAAAAAAAAGTAAAAAGAGGGCTGGGGTTACAGGTCAGAGGTAGATTACTTGTTTAACACGTATGAGGCCTAGATTCAATCCTCAGTATGGGATTTAAAAAAAAAAAAAAACGGGGGAGGGGGTCTGGTAGTGATAAAGAGGCAGTGAGAATTTAAAAACTATCCCATATCATATAGCTAGTAAATGGCAAAACTGCTTCACCACAGGATGCTTAGTGCAAATACCTACTAACTCTAGGACCAAGTGAGCTGCTCAGAAGTGACCCGGAAACTTGGAAAGGATTGCAAAAGACCTGTCATAAGACACCACATCCGTAGACAGAGGGAAAAGAGTAGTTACACAATTAGCTTGGTTGGCCTGTGGGACCCGAACTGGCACACTTACCTCCACTGCTCCTCTGGAGAGAGGTCTGACATATCAACCTAGAGAAAGACACCACCAGAAAAATACGTCATTGACTTAGAACTGTCCCCACCCAAAATAAGGGGCTCGCTCATATACTCATCAATATTTTCAAGGAATTAAAGGAGGAGGCTTCTTCACACCTTACGATTTCTACGAAGCCTTTCTCACCACCACTTGGCACTGACTTCTTCCTTCCTCAGCTGCTACTGTGGCTCGGGTTCTAGGACTGAACGAATGAATGCTGCATGGTTAGCTACATAACCGCAGACTGGGAGTCCTGACATCCAATATGCTCGTAGGATGACGGACATATTATTATATGGTAAAAATAAGCTATGGAAGAATGAACAAGTGGGATTTGACTCAGTCTGGGTTGTTGTAAACCAGGGAAGGTTCTTGGAATAATTTTGAAATATTATCCAGAAATGAGAGGAAATTTCTAGGCAAAGGAAATTACATGAACAGGAAGGGGGAAAAAGTTTACAGTATACCAAAGAACTAAGTATGACTAGGATAAATATGAGTCAGGATTAGTAAGAAATGGAGCTAGATAAAATATTATCATATATCACCACACAAATGGTCACACAGGAGCAGGTAGAACATTACACTAGAGCAAAGTGACATTTGACTCCTGCCCTGCTACTGACCTTAGAAATGTATGACCTTCTGAACTCCAGGCTCCGGTTCTATCTAGGGTCACTCAAGCTTGGCACTACTGATTTTGGGGAAGGAGTGTATCCTGTATAGAATCAGCAACGTCCAGAAAGAACATCTATACACTGTCAAATTTATTCTGGGTGACAAAAGTTGCCCGTCGGAAACCTCTGCTCCAGAATATGAGTATATCCTTGGCACTCAGGGCGCACCTTCTACTTCTGTAGAGTCGACGGAATCACACTAAGATTCAGTTTTATGCCAGACTGGGTTGGAAATGTTCCCTGGTAGCAAAGGAGATAAGGGCTTAGAGCACTCAAATGAATAAATCAAAATACATTCCTTTACTCCGAAAATGAAGGACGGGAGGTAGAAGCCAAGCCCTATGCCTAGCTGAGGAACGACTGCAGTATGGTCTGGGATGTGCCTCCCACAGGTCAACACAGACTGGACCAAGTGCACTTTGCAAAAAGAGAAAAAGAACTAACTTGAAGCTGGATGGGTAGAGAAGTGAAGGAAGGTGATAAACAGGCTCAAAATACATTAAATGAAATTCTCAAGTAACTCATTAAACATTACTAAAAATAGTCCGTTAGCACTTAAGCTGCTCAAGGCCTAGTTTCTCACCAACCTACTGACTTCAGAAAAGCGCTTTAAGGGGCTGGGGAAAATAAATGGCTCAGCAGATAAAGCACTTCTTATATAGCATGAAGACTATAGCTCCAATCCTCAGCACCCACAGAAAACACCATCTGATTGCCTGTAGGAAGACAGTGGCAGGGAACCTCTCCAGCAAGTCAGCTAGCTGGACTAGCAGAACGGACAAGCTCTAGGTTCAGGTGAGAGATCCCGTCCCAATAGATACCAGGTGGAGAGCAATGAAGAAGACACCAAAGTCAACCTCTAGCCTCCACATGTATGTGCACATATATG
The DNA here is from genome assembly GCF_982192425.1 of Myodes glareolus. Classification (NCBI taxonomy): domain Eukaryota; kingdom Metazoa; phylum Chordata; class Mammalia; order Rodentia; family Cricetidae; genus Myodes; species Myodes glareolus. Next base: position 102,445,489 of record NC_142032.1, on the reverse strand, counting down.
CAAGCATGTCCACAAAGATGTAAGGAGAGGAGAGGGAAGGCAAAAGGGAAGGAGAGAAGGAGAGAGGGAGGGACATTTTTTTTTCTTCCGGTCTATTGAGACAGGATTTCTCTGTGTAGCTGTCCTAAAACTCACTCTGTAGACTAGGATGGATGGTCTCAAAGTCCCAGAGATCTTCCTTCCTCTGCATCCCAAGTGCTGGGATTAAAGGTGTGCACTACCAGCTCCCAGCTTCAGAATCTGATGCTTAACAAGATTTCCAGGTGATTGTTATAAATGTGAAATTTGAGAAACACTCTTCTAGAACATTCATTTACAGTATCATGCTATCTCAGACATAATTTCCAAATACTCTAACTGCCTACAGCCAAGACCAGGCCAGTACAAGCAAGGAATTCAGGGTTCAAAATTGAAGAAGGCACTCATTCTATTCTTGTATAACCTTGTGCTTCCTTAAGTTTGTGACCTAGCATTTTGAATGTGTTACCCCAGTTCTGGCCTGACCTAATGTACCTTGCACCTCTCCCATACATCAGGAAGATGCCGCAGAACCAATATATACTTTACACTGCTTTTGTGTCCTCGAAAGAGAACAGCAAAGACTGGGTAGTCAATGAATATTTAAGTAATTGAATAAAATTCTCTCCTCCGATCTAAGTATGCTAACAAACCAGCACAATACCTGGACATGCTGAAAAAGAGAATATACAAACACTTGAAAATGCTTAAAAAGTATCTGGGAAAAGAATATTTATTTGATACCAGATAGCATCTAGAAAAAAATCATGTTAGAAAACTTTATGTGAGAAAAGAAAGAAAGAAAATCCATTGAAGGGCAAACTATGAACACACAGAGTATTGGACCAGGCACGGAAGTGTTTCTGAGAGTGAACCATATGTATTATTATCGATGTCTTAATTCCACCATCTGAAAACTGAACAAGACCTTTGACTCCATCATACAGCTATGAGGAAAGTATCCTGACAGTGAGCTGCCTTTCCTCTAGAAGAGAGAAGAGGCCGGGGAACTCAAAGTTGGTGAAGCATGTGACAGTAATGCTTCCAGAGCCCCAAGGAGAAGAGATCAGAAGAATAAGCCCTAAAATCAAGACTAGATTTGTGGCTTAAAGGATCACTAGCATTTCACAAAGTAGTATAAATGTTAAGAATAACATATGATCTGGCTTTAATATTTATGTCCAGAACCAAAAGGTTACTTAAATAACGTTCATATCAGTGTTCTGGTTCAAGTGGAAAAACAAGAGATGCTGTAAACTGTAGTTATAATTAACCTGTACCATCTGGAAAGACATCTGTATTTGGTACCTCATTAAAAGAAGGAGTTTGGTCATCTGGGGCCAAGCTCAAACCCAGTCTGATGGTATTTTGTCTGAAGCTCAGGTGGATAATTAGGCAGGCTCCAGGGCAAGGGTAATAACTGATAGTCCCAAAACCAAAACCTAAAACACACAATAAAAAATGCATACAATATTTTATTGCTAGCCAACCTCTCTGCTCCAGGATCTCACAAGGTTCCTAGTCATGACAACCTACCTCAGTCTAGATCTAAAAGAAGTTACACAAAATGCTAGACAGGGGGCAAGAGAAATTTTGCAAACACAGAAAATGACCAAAGTTCAGGCTATGTTTTCTCAGGTGCAAAAGATTTCAGTGCCCACCCTGTGTACCCACAGCAGACCGTGTCCTCACAGATAGCACACTCTGTGATCTGTCAGTGCCCACGCTGTGTACCCACAGCAGACCGTGTCCTCACAGATAGCACACTCTGTGATCTGTCAGTGCCCACGCTGTGTACCCACAGCAGACCGTGTCCTCACAGATAGCACACTCTGTGATCTGTCAGTGCCCACCCTGTGTACCCACAGCAGACCATGTCCTCACAGATAGCACACTCTGTGATCTGTCAGTGCCCACCCTGTGTACCCACAGCAGACCGTGTCCTCACAGATAGCACACTCTGTGATCTGTCAGTCTTCAGGCTTCATCCCTTAAGCCCCTCTCTTCCACCTAACCAAATTCTCTGCAAAACACGGACCAAATCCTGCTGGGTTTTGGAAAGCTCTTTGGTACATCCTCCACACTTTTAATATGTGTATCTAAATACAATAATACTGGTATCCCAAATGTTTATTATGAAACAGAAAATTTCAGAATCCACACAAAACCTCCTGTATCAGAATGTGCAATCCAGCACATGAAATAATTTATATGCACACTAAAGTCTGAGAAGCACTGCACTCATATTCACAATCTGCATCTATGAGCATATGCATCTCTACACTTGGTTCTTTGTTTTGTACTTGGTTTTTTTTTGTTTTTTTTTTTTGTAACAGGTTTCTCTGTGTAACAGGCTGGCCTGGGACTTACTTTGTAGACCAGGCTGGCCTTGAACTCACAGAGACCCACAGAAAGGGATTAAAGGTGTGTGACACCACCACACAGTTACACTTTTAAATGAAATGGTTCATTTTAAAAAATGTGACAATTTTACTAAGATCTAACTCAAACAGTAAGAAAATAGCCCATTTTAAAAGCACAGTGGCCACTGGTTTTTAGTCTATTCCCAGAACTGGGCCACAATCACCCAAAGAAACCACATAACTGCAGTCACTTTCCATTCTTCTCCCAGACTATGGCAACTATCTACTATATATATATATATATATATATATATATATAGAGAGAGAGAGAGAGAGAGAGAGAGAGAGAGAGAGAGAGAGAGAGAGTTTTGTTGTTGTTGTTGTGTTTTTTGTTTTTGTTTGTTTGTTTGTTTTTTTGAGACAGGTTTCTCTGTAGCAAGCAGCTTTGGAGCCTATCCTTAGCTCCTGTAGACCAGGCTGGCCTCGAACTCACAGAGATCCACCTGTCTCCGCCTCCCAAGTTCTGAGTTTAAAGGTGTGCACTGCCACCACCCAGCAACTACTTACTTCCTACCACTATCTAGATCTGCTCCATATAGGTAGTTCACATAACCTTGCAATACCATGGTCCTATGTGGTTGCTTCTTTCACATAGCGTAACTGCTTAAGGTTCATTCAGTTTATAGCATGTATAGTAATTCCCTTCTTTTGATTGGCAGCAACATTCCAATATATGGCTATATCATGTTCCTCCATTCACTAGCTGGCAGACATTGGGGTCATTGATTTGTGAGCTATTACAAATGACAAATGAACATTCGTCCCTAACGTTGTGTACTGTGTGTTCTCATTGCTCTTGAGAACACAGCTGGAGTATAAGTGCTGGGCCACACGACAACTCTACTGATCTTCTCAACTGCCAACTGTTTTTACATTCACATTTTACAGTCTCCTGAGTGGAGAGTGAGGGCTCTGATGTCTCCACATACTTCTCAACATTTGTAATCTTTTGTTTTTGTAAATTCTGTGCTTTTGCTGTGAATAGAGCACATGGCACAGACACCTGAGGAGTTGGCTCACTCCTCTACCACGTGCTGTGCTCTAACTCCCATGCCACACTCAGACAGAAGTACACGGCATTGTGTATGGAGGCCCGAAAACAATTTCTGAGAGTTGGTTCTGTTTCCAACACATGGGTCATCAGGCTCGGCAGTCAGTGCCTTGACTCACCTAGCCATCTACTGACACTTGAGTTAATTTCTGAATATGCTGTGCAGCAGGAGTCCAACTTCATTCCGCCATACAATTTGATTTAAAAATATGGCTCAGAAAAACGATTGTTGTGCAAGTCTCAAGACCTTAGTTCAGGTCTCTAGTGCCTGCAGAAACACCGGCTAGGGCAGCCTGCATCTGTATCCCAGCACAAGGCAAGGATGGTGTCTGAGTTACGGTTTTATTGCTGCGATGCAACACCACGACCAACCTGAAGAGGTATATGACTTACAGTTTCTAGTCCCTCATCCAGGGAAGTCAGGGCAGAAGCCGAAAGGCGGGAACTGAGGTGGAGGTCCCCGTGGCTTGCTCACTCAGGACCAGTAGTCCAGAGGCAGCACCACGCACACTGAGCAGCCCTCTCACATTAATCATCCAGAAACTGCATCACAGGTTTACCCACAGGACACCTGCATTCAGAACGACTCTAGCTTATACACCAGCTGACACACAGATGAGCCACATGGACTGAACACGACAGGACACAGCACAGCAGAGGGACTCCTGGAGCGTGCTGCCCAGTCAGGCTAGCCAATGTTTCTAGACACGATAGAGAGCCCCGGGCTCAGTGAGAGATACTGTGTCAAAAAGGAAGTAGAAAGTGACTAAGGAGGACACCTGATATTGACCTCTGGCACACTCAATGCTCACACACACTTGCATGTGCACGCATGCACACATACACCCACGCACGCACACACACACATGCATGCGTGCACATACATGCACACATCAATGCATTGGTATAAAGATATATAACCCAAACCATTTACAGACAACACTTTTGCAGGCTCCTAGGCAATATGCTTTCTATCAGGAGAAGTGAGTGAGCCCAAGCCTGGCTGTCTCTCCCACAGCTATAGATTAAGTGTTCTCCCTCAGCGGCCAAGGTCACTATGCTCTTACAGCTAAGATTCCCTTCTCTACTGAGCCTATCTGATCACTCAGACTAAGTATTAGGCTCACACTAAATCTCACATGGCCTAGAAGCTTTCCCCCAAAGCGACACCTATCCTCCTATCAGCAATGTAGTAATCTGACAATACTGGACAATAGTGAATATTCTGTATTTTTCTTTTCTTTTTTATAAACTAATTTTTTAAGACAGTGTTTCTCTGTAGCTTTAGAGCCTGTCCTGGAACTAGCTCTTGCAGACCAGGCTGGCCTCGAACTCACAGAGATCTGCCTGCCTCTGCCTTCCGAGTGCTGGGATTATAAAGGTGTGTGCCACCACTGCCCGGTTCCTGTGTTTTTCTTTAAAAAAAAAAAGAAAAAAAAAAGAGCGTGACATGGAAGCCAGCTATGGTTGCACATGCTTCTAATTTCAGCAATTGAGAGGCTGGGGCAGAAAGAATTATAAATTCAAGGCACTGTCAGCCTTGGGATACACAGTGAGAGCTGTTTAAAAAGACGGGTGGGGGAGGGGTCCTTGGCATGTCAATGACACACAAATGTCAAAGGCAAAGACAGATGCGGGAAATCTTGACAGATTAATAAATTAATAAATTAAAAAATTAATAAATATTTCTCTTTCACTAAATTACAAAACAAGCATAAAGCATGTGCCCTTATAAAATTCAGCTTTAATACAGAAGACAAATATAAAATATTTTACTTATTTATATATAAAAACATACACATATTTTATGTGTATGGATGCCTTGCCTGCCATGTAAATCTGTGCATCATATGTGTGCCTGGTGCCCTTGGGGATCAGGAGAGAGCACCAGATCCCCTGGGACTGGAGTTATGGATGGTTGTGAGCTGCCATGTGGGTTTGTGTGCTGGGGAATTAAAATCAGGTCCTCTGGAAAAGTGACTAGAACTCTTTTTTTTTTTTTTTTTTTTTTTTTGGTTTTCCAAAACAAGGTTTCTCTGTAGCTTTGGAGCCAGTCCTGAAACTTGCTCTGTAGACCAGGCTGGTCTCGAACTCACAGAGATATGCCTGCCTCTTCCTCCTGGGTGCTGGAATTAAAGGCGTGTGCCACCACTGCCCTGCTTGCAACTAAAACTCTTAATTCCTGAGCCATTTATGTCTGTAGAAATATTTCTTTTTTTTTAAAAGATTTTTTTATTTATTATGTATACAGCGTTCTGTCTGCATGTATGCCTGCAGGCCAGAAGAGGGCACCAGATCTCATTACAGATGGTTGTGAGACACCATATGGTTGCCCAGAATTGAACTCAGGTCCACTGGAAGAGCAGCCAGTGCTCTTAACCTTTGAGGCATCTCCTCTAGCCTGAAATTATTTCTTATTTAAGTATTCTGGGCAAAGATAACACAGGCTAGGAGAAGAAAGAATGAAGGAGACAACACTGTTGTTCCATATGGACAGTCAGCTTTCAGTATGTGCAGAACTGGGGAAAATGAACAGTGCCAGTCCACGTGTTGTGTCTAAAATGTACATTTTCCTCTCCCAGAGCGGCCTTAGGACAACAGCCACTCTTTTCTCTCCAATCTGGCACAGCTCTTCATTGCTGTGTCAGCAAACAGGGCGCATCTCCATGTGCCTCAGTTTATCCAGCTATAAAATAAGAGGACTGGCTAAGATGGTGCTCAAGTTCTTTTAAGCTAAAATAATGTAATTCACATCAAATTCATCTTACTCAAAATTTTTGGAATCAGCTACAATACTTTGCTTGCCAAAACTGCCAGTTTCCTTAGTTACCATAAAAGTAAAAAGCAAAATGCCTTTTAGTTTGGTGAAGTATGCCTAAGCTGAATACCACCAAATTAACTCAGCAACAATTCACCCCAGGATCTGCAGATATCCGGAGTATGCACCACCAAGATCACACCCTCCTATCACATGCCCATATACACACATACACCTAGTTTTCAAAGAATAAAAATCAATCTTTGGAGTCTCAACTCCTTGCTATAACATACAAGGTACTTTATACTCTAGCCCAACTACTCTACTTCACCTCCTTCTGCCAAATGGCTTCTAGGTCAGTCACAGAATCAGGCACCGTTCTAGCATGTCCTTCTCTCCACCACAGTGCTTTGGCTACTGCTATGCCTTTCCCTCAAAAGCTCTCCCCTACACTGTGTGGCTCACTCCTTTCTATCTTGTAAAATATAAGTCACTTTTTACTATCTTTGTGAGATATTCTGAAATTTTAATCATTCATATACAGCCACTCAAAAACTTTTATTACATTTTAGCTCCAGACTGGAAGTATAACAAAAATTAATGCTTCTTGTGAACAGGATAGGATCCTGGTTGCCCTTTCTACCATAGCAGCATGGCTTACACACAGGCTCATTTGTTTGAATACTTGGTCCTGAGTTGGTAGAATGGTTTGAGAAGGATAAGGAGGAGGTGTGTCACTGGCAGTCTTTGAGGTTTTGAGACTCCATCATTGTTAGTAGGTAATCTTCCACATTCAAATGTGAGCTCTCATGCCTTTGTTCCATCACGGACCCTAACCCAAAAAACACTTCCCTCCCCCAAAACAGGGTTTCTCTGAGCAACAGTCCTGGCTGTCCTGGAATTTGCTTTGTAGGCCAGGCTGGTCTCAAACTCAGAGTTTGGCCTGCCTCTTCCTCCCGAGTGCTGGGACTGCAGGCGTGATCTGGTGTCACGGTGCTTTGTCACAGCAGTAGGAAGTAACTAAAACAGCAGCTTGGAGCATCAAGGCACCATCTTTAGAGCACCTTGATTTTGGACTGTTCAGCCTCTAGAACTGTGAGAAACAAATCATTGAAGACTACTTAGTCTAAAGTATTTTGGAACAGCAGTTTGAACACACCAAGCCACTCCTCAACTAGCAAATTCTAACATCTTTCATCTGAAATACTGCAATAGATTTTTTTTTTCCGAAATAGGAGTTCTCTGTGACTTTGGAGACTGTCCTGGAACTCACTCTGTAGACCAGGCCGGCCTCGAACTCACAAAGATCCACCTGCCTCTGCCTCCTGAGTGCTGGGTGGTGGCGCACATCTTTAATCCCAGCACTGGAGAGGCAGAGGCAGGCAGATTTCAGTGAGTTTAAGGCCAGCCTGGTCTACAGTGTTCCAGGACAACCAAGGTGGTTAAAGAAACCTGTCTCAAAAAATAATTATTAAATATGTATGTGTGTGCGTGCACAGGTCATGGTATGTGAGGAGGCCAGAGGTTAACTGTGAGTTGGTTCACTCCTTCCATCATGGTCCTGGGAAATGAACTAAGGTCAGCAAGCCTGACCAACCACCTCTGCCCACTGAGTCACCTTGCTGACCATTCTGTGATGCAGCTATGGCAGCAAGCCCAACTTCAGTCAGTCACAAGAGCACAAGGGCAAGCAACTGGTACTCTACAGGATGCTATGGTGGTTATAGAGCAAGTACATTAAATGCATTTTTAGTTTCTATTTTCAACTTATCACGGACTTACCAGGACAAACCTAATCATAAGTGAAAAAGAACCTGTATGTGAAGAAGTAAAGAATTACTAAACAATTTCAATTACATACTTAAGACTTCTGCCAATCATCTTAACACTCCAGAAGCTGATTGAGTCAGTCTGAGCTCCAGAGTGAGGCCATTTCAGAACTGAAGACCAGGAGCTGGCGAGGCAGTGGTGGGTAAGGTGCTTCCTATGCAAGCGTGAGGACCTGAGTTCAGATCTCTAATGTACCTCGAAGCGTTATGGTATGGCATGTGGCAGTGAGCGTCTGTCACCCCAGTACCAGGGACAGGCAGGCAGGTCCTAGAGGCTCACTGGCCAGCTTGTCCAGCTAAAATGGCAAGTTCTACATTCAATGAGACCTTGTCGCAAAAGAAAGATAATGACTGAAGATAGTGATGACAATGTGGAGAAGCAACACCAACATCAACTTCTGGCTTGTACTGACAGGGGCATGCTTAGCAATCCTTTGGCGTGCGTACACACACTCACCTTTCTCAGCCTAGTATTCAATGTCAACCTCATATTTAGCTCCAACCTACATTATCATGTGATGTGTTCCTCTCCTTACTTGACCATAACTTTTTAAACTCTCAAAGAGGGGCCTGGAGAGCTGGCTCAGCAGTTAAGAGCACTGGCTGCTCTTCCAGAGAACCCAGGTTCAATTCCCAACACCTACATGGCAGCTTACAGCTGTCTATAACTCCAGTTCCAGGGGATCTGACATCTTCACACCAATGCACACAAAATAAAGTTAAACAAATTACTTTAAAAAAAGAGAAAGATTTCAGAGATAGGCTGGGCAGTAGTGGTGCACACTTTTAATGCCAGCACTCAGGAGGCAGAGGCAGGTGGATCTCTGTGAGTTCGAGGCCAACCTGGTCTACAAGAATTTCAGCACAGGACATTCAGGGCTACACAGAGAAACTGTCTCAAAAACAAGCAAGCAAACAACAACAACAACAACAAATTCAGATAGTCACTTTATCTAGTTATAATCTCTAAAGTACTCCCAAGTAGTCTATGATCTAATTAAATACACAATGAATACAGGATAAAATTTGAGAAGAGTGAATTTATAGTGCTAGTAGTGTACACCAGAAAGAGAGATGAGAGTCACATTACTAGGTTCAAATCATCTGTGTCCATTTTGATGACAAGAATATTTTATTAACTAGAATTAAAAGACCTAGGGCTTAACCTAGTGCCTGGTCCACCTTAAACTCTAAAAAATTTAACTATTATTGACATCATCAGCATAAGAGGAAAAATAGGTGTTTTTGCAGAACACTAAATGATAACCTCAGAAGACAGACTCAATCCTAAGGGAAATAAAAAGTAAAATGTCATGCAAGGCTTCAGAGTTGTTTGACTCTGGGTTTCTCTGTGTAGCCCTGGCTGTCCTGGAATTCTCTCTGTAGACTAGGTTGACCTTGAACTCACAGAGATCTGCCTGCCTCTGTTTCCTGAGTGCCCAGATTAGAGGCCCGCACCTCCATGCCTGGCTAGAGTGCATATAATCAGTTATTCCTAACACCAAAAATGAAAGGAGAAAGCTCAGTTGGCTTACCCATTTCCCAGTTTCTCCCCAGCTGCCCAGAGCCAAAGCCTCCTTGGTTATGACCCAGCATCCTCTTGGGAAAGTGACACTTTAGAGGAACTAATGAGTTTGTGTTTACCTACAGATTTTCCTCTGAGGAACACAGGTAACAGATGACTTTATAAAGAAGTAAAGATAGAGATGAGAAAAGACACTAGAAAGCTCTTTAGTAAGCTTCCCAGGAAAGCTTTTAGGGTAAACAGCCTCCAGCCTCCGTGTGCTGAGACTAGCCCTTCAGGGCATCCTCTGAGAGAGGTGCAAACAAGCAGAATCTGGGAAAACTCAGGAAAAGTTAAAGCTATACAGAATTTAAAATTCTAGCCTGCTAGGCACGGTGGCACTGGAGGCAGAAGCAGTCAGATCTTGAGTTCAAGGCAAGTCTGGTCTACAAAGAGAGTTCCAGGACAGCCAGGGCTACACAGAGAAACCCTGCCTCAAAAAAAAAAAAAAAAGTAAATAAATAAAATTCTAACCGATCTAAACAACCACAACAGAGGTATTCAAAGAGAGACTAGGCTGGGGCTGGAGGGATAGCCCAGCAGTTAAGAGCCCTGGATGTTCTTCTAGAGGATCCAGGTTCAGTTTCCAGCACTTATAAGCGGCTTGCAACTGCCTGTAAATCTGTTCCAGAGAAATCGGATGTCCTCTTTTAGCCTCTGCAGGCACTGCATATACAGACGCAGATGCAAACAAATCACCCATAAAAATTAAATTATAAAAAAAAAAAACAGGGAATAGGCTGACCATGAAACCATCACCTCGTAGGGATTTCAACATGGGCTGATGAATATGATTAAGGATGTTAAGTTCAATAAAGATCTGAATGAAAGAACAGGTGCTGGGAATACGAGAGATGAGAAATGATACGGTCCACTGTCTGCTGGGGGACTGAAACACAAAACAAGGCCGACAGAAATCTGCACTGAGCACATGCGGCAACTGCCAGTCCTGAGTCTGTATCTAGAACTCACTGGTACAGAGCAATGTGACATTACAATAAAGGAGAAATGCTTCATAGCCACTTTATATTAAATGCTGGCAAAATCCTGGCATTGTTACACATGCCTGTAATCTAAGTACTTAGGAGACTAGCCTGATTCACACAATGAGTTCAAGGCCAGGCCTGGTTACAGAGGTAAACCCTGTCTCAAGAAAAAAAAAAAGTGCCAAGTATGGTGATACACACTTTTAATCCCAGCACTGAGGAGACAGAGGCAGGCGGATCTCTCTACATGAGTACCAGGCCAGCCAAGATTCCATAGTGAAATGCTGTCTTTAAAAAGGAAAGAGAGGAAGGGAAGATGGTGAGCACATCAGTTAACTTCTGTGACGCAGCCTCTCTCCCTTACTCCTGAACAGAATCCATACCTGCATTCTCATTTGTTCAAATGTGCCAAGAAATGAAAGGCAAAAAGGATGAGACAGTTCCACAGCTCAGGGGATCAAAATATTCCTCGTTTATCTGTATTGTTCTTTCTCCTACCCTCTTTACTAAGCAGATGGCACCATAATTCCTTCTAGAAATGTATGAGCTATTTAGTCCTAACAATCAAAAAGTGACTTACAAACAAAAAGCAAGAAGAAGCCACGGTGACCTCCTTCACAGAGCACGGTGGCTCACACCACGGTGACCTCCTTCACAGAGCACGGTGGCTCACACCACGGTGACCTCCTTCACAGAGCACGGTGGCTCACACCACGGTGACCTCCTTCACAGAGCACGGTGGCTCACACCTAACCCACAGACTACAATAGGGACTCAAGGCCAGCAAAGGCTGTGCTACTCAGTAAGAGCCTCTCTCAAAAAACAACATAAAAATCCGACAACAAAAAGCAAGGGTGAACTGGTTGTTCCTTTAAACCCTTAGACATATACCAGGATATCTATCAGAGTAGACGGACTCCTAAAAGTCAAAGGTCACAGAATAGGAAGGTGTGCCCAAGACTTTTGTTTACTTCTTCACCAGCGTGATTCTTTCCTTCCCATCCCAACACTGCTGGTGTACATTATTGAGAATAATTATGTTTTCCCTCATTCAGACATTCACTATGTATTAAGTACCCGACAGAACATGTAGGGAACACAAAGTAAAACACTGGAACTGAGGACTTTAAATTTCAAAGCTGCAAAAGATCTCAAAGGTCACAGAGTTCCAAACTATCATTTCACAGATTAAAGGCTGAGGAACAGGAAGGTTGAAATCTAAGCTCATATAGTTTTTTATGAGTCATACTCTTGCCAGATACCAGAGATAAAATAAATAGGGCCTTCAAGGAGAAAACAGCTGGAAAAGACAAAAGCCACGACCATGATCGAGTCACCTGTGGATACAAGGTCCACACTTACACAGAGGGAATATCAGTGAAGAACAGGACAGAAGTAGACAGCATTCATATTTCACATCGTTCAGACCACAGATGCTGCAATGGTCTCAGGCTTGATACCCAGGTCTATCACTTAACTGTGTGCTTGGGGCTAGGTCAGTCTCTCTCACTATCTCTGCCTCAGTTTCCAAGTCCATAGAATGGTGACAATGACAGTACACCTGTCCTTTAAAACTGAGGTACTGGGCTGGAGAGATGGCTCAGCAGTTAAGAGCACTGGCTGTTCTTCCAGAGGACCTGGGTTCAATTCCCAGAACCCACAAGGCAGCTTACAATTGCCTGTAACTCTACCTCCAGGGGATCTGACTCCCTTGCACAGTATACATGCAGACAAAATACCAATGCACATAAAGTAAAAATAAATAAATCATAAAATAAAAAACTGAGGTATTATGGGATTGGTATGTAATAAAATAATTAATTTTTAAAAACTGAGATATTAGAAAATGTGTTTAAAATACTTGCCCCAGAATAAGTACTCTATATTCTTTTGCCTTCAGTATTTTCTTCTGGGACTCTTCTCTGATGTGCCCTGGCTTCAGAATCCTTCTCAACACAGCTTTCTATACATCTATTAGCAGCTGGCTATTTACAAATAAACCCAGTCTTGTCTTTTAACCCTAAAATTTGGGTCATATGCTTACTTTTTTAGTGGGTCTCTTCTCCTATTCTAGTGTGCTACCATTCATTTTACATGCATAGGAAATTCCAAAGACAAGTCAGTTTAATCCCAGCAATCGAGAGGCAGAAGCAGATGGATCTCTGTGAGTTTGAGGCCAGCGTGGTCTACAAAGTGAGTTCCAGAACAGCCAGGACTTTTACAAAGAGAAATCTAAAAAAAGGAAAGAAAAAGAAAGTCCAAAGACAGACACCTAAGATTAAACTTCAGTCACATGCACCTCAATCCCTCGGTAAGATCTAGCTTGGACCAAGAATCCCCAGAGAACCAAATCCGTGGAAACAAGGCACACTTATCAAATGTCTACAGGGAGAGATTCACAGGAGGAAAACATAAAACAAAGCGGCAACTACTGCTTTGAAAAAGCAAGAGAATAGGATCATCTCAGCCTGGGTTCTGGGGTTTTACCAAAGTAGCTGGAACGAGCAGCTATGATGTAGCCGTCTCCTCATTAACTGTACCTACTCCACAATGTGACATGTTCTTCCACTGATCAGCCTTTGAGCTCCACTGTCTGTGACTGGATAGACACCTGGGGAATAACCTGGGCATGGAGACACATCTGTAATCCCAGCACGCAGAGGCAGAGGACTGGTCAAAGTTCAAGATCAGTTTGGTCTAGCTACATGTCGAGCTCAAAACAGCCAGGCTTCATACCAAAATCCTATCTCAAAAATCAGAAAAGATTTGATGAATAAATTGGTGAAGTAAAGAATAAGCCTGGGATAATGACTAAAGGCAGGGGAGCAACATGTGATAGCACACGCCTGTAATCTCAGCAAGGAAGCTACATGTGATAGCACACGTCTGTAATCTCAGCAGGGGAGCTACATGTGATAGCACACGTCTGTAATCTCAGCAGGGGAGCTACTTGAGGTAGCACACACCTGTAATCTCAACACTCAAACTGAGAGAGAACTGCAAATTCAAGGTCAGTACAGAATTGACAGAGGGGCTTTGTCTCAATAAGACAAAAACAAGCAAAAGGCGGGGGCAAAGAATGTATAAATCAGAAAAGTCCTAGAAGCCAAGAAAGCCTTGGCTAGAACCCAAAAACACAGGTAAAACTTAGAAAGGAAGGGCTTTCAATATACAGTGGTATCCATTCAAGATCATCCTCAAGCCTGGTGGCTGTGCACACACCTTTAATGCCAGCACTCAGGAGGCAGAGGCACGAGAACTTCTGTGAGTGAGTTTGAGGCAGGCTGCAAAGTGAGTTCCAGGACAGACAGGGTACTTATATAGAGAAACATTGTCTCAAAAAAAAAAAAAGAAGAAGAAGAAGAAGAAGGAGGAGGAGGAGAAGGAGAAGGAGGAGGAGGAGGAAGAGAAAGAGGAAGGAGAAGGAGTAAGAGGAGAAGGAGAAGAAAAAGAAAAACATAACCCTCAGGTACATACTAAATTTGGGGCCAGCCTGGTCTACCTGAGACTGTTTAAAGAAAGAGATAAAGACAAAAGGACAGACAGCCCACCCAGAACATATGAATTTTTCACTTGTGGCAATAATCATTCTTTATGACCAACAGTATGATATGGTAAAGCTATCAGTAAATTAAAGAGTTTATATAAAAACAATAACCCTTTTGGTTAACATTCATTTTGGCCCTCTCAGCAAAGAAATGCTGATTCAAGGTTTTGCTTCAAGAGTCTAAAAAGAGTATTTTGCTAGGCGTGATGTACACTCCTGTAATCACAGCTGCTTGGGAAACTGAGACAAGAGGATCCTGAGTTCAAGGTCAGCCTAGGAAACTTTTTAAAAAATATTTTTATGGTTTATTTAACTTTATTTTTATGTGCATTGGTGTGAAGGTGTCAGATCCCCTGCAACTAGATCTTCAGACAGTTGTGAGCTGCCATGTGGGTGCTGGGATTGAACCCAGGTCCTCGGGAAGAACAGTCAGCGCTCTTAACCACTGAGCCGTCTCTCCAGCCCCCAGCCTAGGAAACTTATCAAGACATTGCCTCAAAAGAAAATTTCAAAATAGGGCTGAGATTAGAAACATAGGATCAGTGGTTAAAAGTACATGTTATATTGCAGGCTGGAGAGAGCAGTGGTTAAGAGCACTGGCTGCTCTTCCAGAGGACCCAGGTTCAATTCCCAGCACCCGAATGGCAGCTCACACCTGTCTGTAACTCCAAATCTGAAACCCCCTCACACAGATGTACTTGCAGGCAAAACACCAATGCACATAAAATACAAATAAATAAATAATTTTTTTAAAATAAGAAAAAAGCCAGGCAGTGGTGGCGCACGCCTTTAATCCCAGCACTCAGGATGCAGAGGCAGGCAGATCTCTGTGAGTTCAAGGCCAGCCTGGTCTACAAGAGTTAGTTCCAGGACAGGCTCCAAAGCCTGAGAAACCCTGTCTCAAAAAAAAAACAAAATAAAAAAAACAAGAAGAAAGAGAACACATGTTGCTCTTGCAGAAGACTCAAGTTCAGTTCTCAGCACCTACACTGGGTAGTTTACAACCATCTGTGTATAACTGCAGCGCCAAGAGATCTGACACCCTCTTCAGGACCCTACAAATGCTGGCACACCTGTGCGCCTTCACATATACACATAAATTAAAATGAATTCTTTTTAAAGAAAACACAAAATGGTCTTGGGATAGCATCTAAACTCATATGGCTACTGTAAGTAAATGAGACAGTAAAGGTACAGAGCTTCAAACAGTAGATGGCTTAGACTCTGCAGACAGTGCTCACCTCTACTGGCGGTCATTCCCTACGCCATCCTCCATCCTCCTGTCCACGGAGAAGCCTACACTGCCCTTCAGCTTCCAGAGACAGTGTCAAGGAGAGAAGCGGGGCTATGAATAGACTGCTGTTCCAGACTACGTGTGTACCAGGGACAACCGATTTCTAAAACTATTAGGAAGAATACTCTGAAGAATAAAGGACAGTATGTGCCTTCTTTCCAAAGTAGAAAAGCGCATCATTCCCACGCTAGCCAGGCCCCCAGTACTCTTTCCCACCCTGGACTCCAGTGTGTCAGGCAGGCAGAAAGTGCAACCTGAAAGCAACTCTGATTTACATGAAAATCACAGTTTTGGGTTTTTTGTTTGTTTGTTTTGTTTTTGTGCGTTCAACTTTTAATTCCTCAGCTCATTTCCATCTCTATCATGACTGTAGGTTTGTTACTTGTGCCTCACACACTCTAATCTAACAGTTACAAGGTAGCATTGTGACGGCTATTGCACACTTCCTCACGGAATTTGCAAGGCATGGCACACAGTGAGCCCCCGTGGTTACAAATGATTGATGTAAGTCACCTTACAGTTCGCTAGTTAAGGCTTGAGCACACAAAGCAGAGGAGACATGAGTAGACGCAGACAAACTGAGGTCTGCCAGGCCAGGCCTGGCTCTATCTGGAGCTTCACGATAACTTCCTGTTTCTCATGTTACTTTCTTAAACTCATAAAGGGAGAGGAGCAGTTCACACAGAACTTCCAGACAGCAGTGATATATTCTTTCTTGGAAAATAGCACAAGCAGCGAGGGTTAGGAGATGGATGCTAGTGGTGTCATATAAAGCTGACCTGCAGTCCCAACCCTGAGAGAAGTCTCATCCTACTAGTCGTACCTAAGTCCTTAAAAAACTAAGAAACAAGAAGCCAAAAATTAGCCAGGCACAGCAGCACACACATTAACTCCAGCACTCATGAGAGAGAGAACCAGAGTCCAGTGACAGCCTGGAGCACATATCAAGACCCTGGCTCCAAATATACTAAGACATATAAAACTAAATGAAGACCCATGACCAACAAACCATAAATTTTAATTTCAGTACACTATTTACTATTTTAAGGTACCTTTAAAATACCCCAATTGATAGTAGCCAGCTGTGAACACAGAAACTTACTACTAGAAGGGACCTTGGAGGTCATTCCTTCAACAGCTGCTCCTTCCCAACAAAGCAGGATTCAAACACATTTAGTCTTTAGCAACTGGCAGGTAAGAAACTAGGCCACCTGTTACCTGTTAGTCTTGGGCTCTCACTCTATTCATTCCAATCAGAAGGGGGAAGCGAAAACAAATTAGCCTCACACCATGCAACTGTCATTACTTGCTACAGCTAGTCCCTTCCTGAGACTCTTCACCAGTCTATCCCATACTGAACACAGAACAGGAGCCCTCAGAAATGCTCACCATCCACAGATGCCACTACTCCCCCACCCCTTTGGTACTATCACAATCCGTAGCACAGAGAAGATACAAAGACGCAAAGCAACTCTAACCATCACTAACCATTTGGCATCAGACTGCCCCTTATCTTTCTTACCCTCAACTTCCTTCTACAGAGCCCTGCACTTTTCATTTCTGTCAAGCTCAAGGACCTCCAAGGACCACAAGCCATTCAATACCCAGACTGTTAAACCTATGAGATAAAGGATTCATACCTTTCCAAGCTCACCTTGAAGGAACAAGGGAGAGGAGGGGAAAGAAGGGTGAAAGAAAATGAACTAGAAACCCAGTCAGCACCTGGAAACAGTTCCCTAGCCCTCCCTCAAACCACCGCTATTCCTGTCCTCCAATGCCTCTTCTTATCCCGTAACCACACTATAGCCTTCACAAGAGCAAAGTCTCTGCGTCCCAAGCACTTAGCCCAGGACTTGTCACAGAAGTAACAATGTTTGTTCAATGAAAAGATGGACCGTTTCTGTTACAAAATTATTCATTCATTCACAATTATTCATTCATTCCTTGACCAAAACTTTACTGGGCATGCGGTATGTACAAACCCTAAAATGTAAGAATAAATAAGATGGTCCCTATCTAAAAATAATTCAAAGCTGTAATGCTAGTATATTAGCATTGCTTCCCGATCTGTGTCCCCAACCTTCAGATCAAGCTTGGAGTCCTTTCCCACAGGGAAAACCGCCACCTTGCCTTACAGAAGTCCACGCCCCTCCAATTAATGCAACTCTTAGCCCCTTAGTCCTACCTTGGACCTCCATCTAATAATCTCAAAATCTTTAAAGTTCCCGTCCCTCTGGCCTCTGGTCTGCCCTCCATCAGCACCCTTAAAGCTACTGCCAATCTACTGCACGAGGACCGCCTCGGGGTCCCTGAGTCAGAAGCCCTCAGACTTCCCTCACAGAAAATCCGCCTGTCAGCTCCCTAAGGATCTTTCCCGTTTCTCCTAGAGTCTCCGGCTCCTATTCCTCACTTCCTCTCCTTCCACTTTGAAGCTGTCTCCCCTTTCTTGTCCCTCAACTCCTCTTACCTCATCTAGCTCCCTTTCCGCAACAGCACCTCCTCCAACCTCCACCTCCACCACTGCCGCCATCTTCACGGCCAGCCCCCACCCGGGTCCCCGCGAGCCAGCTGCTTCCGCCACTCGGGCGCTTGTAGCCAATCGGAGGCGCGGCCTGGGCGGAGCACCAAGACGGGCTGATGCCTGGGAGGAACCAAGAGACCATCTACCTGTTCCTTCGGAATTAAGAAGGGACGACTCTCGTGCACTACCGAGCTTCAACAGGAAGGCGTTCTCGAGAAAAGAAAACTTATTCTTGTTATTTATTTTAGCCGAAACAGTTCAGCAATTGTCACTGTAGTGAGCAAGAAAACGAGAGTTCGTGAATGTGCTAATCTCGCGACGCTCCCTCGCTAGGGCTATGGTCAGAGACGCGAATGCACTAAGAACTACATTTCCCATGCAGCATCGCGTCCGACCCGGAAGTTTAAATCCCGCTCTCTACGGGAAGAGTATAGTGAATAAAAATATTCAATAAAAACACAAGCGCGCGGGGTTTTTGTTGGTTTTAGGTGAGTTCTGTTTTGCCTCGGTCGGAGCCATCTTTCAGAAATAGCGGCTTCTTTAAGCCTCAAAACTCGTTCCTGACCTTCGATAGTCTGAGTGGCGCTCGGGACAGAAGGCGAAGGTCCGGTGGAAGGAATTGGCGGGAGAATAAGATTGGAGCCCGGGAGTTGATGCTGCCCCGACTTCTTAAGGTTCATGGACGCGGGTGAGAGGTGTTGGGATTTGTCGATTGGAGAGGAGTAGCTGAAAGGGAGGAAGGTGGCCAACAAGAAAATGAGCAGAGCAATCCATTCCGGGCTCTTAAAACTTCAAAGAGACTGAGAGCTGCGGAACCTGAGAGACGTCAGTGACTGCTAGTCATCTATGTGTTTTCTTCCTCTTACATTAGATATTTAAGAATGAGTCAAACAAAAATCCTGTTCTCCGGGTGCTCACAATGTTATCGAGAGACATAAGACGTATCCATATAGTTGTTACATGAGTCACTTTGTTAAATACCAAGTGATAATTGGATGGATGGAGCAGCTACCTTGAACTAATTAAGGGATGTGTGTGTGTGTGTGTGTGTGTGTGTACGCGCGCGCGCGCGCGTTAGTATCCTGGCGCCCCTTGGGAACCTGGCACAATCACCCCTCTGCTTAGGTCTAGCAGTTCCTTGACTGTACGAAGTGCAAAGGTCACTTTAAGAGACAAATCGGTCCACTCCGGGATCTCTCACTCTCTCACTTGCCACTGAGGCAAACCGGTCTTTGCTACTCCCTCTGCTCTTCCCTTCCCCGACCCCCTCTCTCTGTCTGTCTGTTTCTCTCTGTATCTCTTATTTTCTCTTTACTTTATCTCAATTAAACTCCACACTCAAACTGTCTGTATGCCTTTTTTGTCTGTCCCTCACCCGCGCCATGGGACCCACGGCGCCATATCAAAAACAGTATGTGTTTGATTTGAACATCAAAATTAAGTTAAACAAGTTGTAAAGAGAGCAAGTATTCCAAGCAGGTACAATAGCGTGAGAAATAGAAATCTTGGGTGATGGACAGATTGGAAAGCCATTATGGCCAGGAATGTATCAGGATTCATGGATTCATATTTTCAGGGTGAATATTTGAAGAATTCAGGTCTGGCCGGGCGGTGGTGGCACACGCCTTTAATCCCAGGCAGAGGCAGGCGAATCTGTGAGTTCGAGGCCAGCCTGGTCTACAAGAGCTAGTTCCAGGACAGGCTCCAAAGCTACAGAGAAACCCTGTCTTGAAAGAAAAAAAAATCAGATCTGATGGTTCATGCTGCTCTTGAGGCTGAGGCAAAGTCACTTGATGCCAAGAGTTCAAGACCATCCTGGCATGAACATGATGACTCATACTTGAGATGCCAACATTTGGGAGGCTGAGGCAGAAGGATCTGGAGTTTGGGGTTCAGGGGTTGGACTAAACAACACAGTAAGACCTTCATCTCAAAAATAATTTCTTAGAAGCCAGCAAGGTGATTCAGTGTGGGGATTGGAAAGATGACTCAGAGATTAAGAGTACTTGCTATTTTGCAGGAGACCCAGATTCAATTCCCAGCACCTACATGGCAGTTCACGATCATCTGGCTTCCTCCAGCACCAGGCACACATGTCGTGCATATAGATATATGTGGGCAAAATACTCGAATACATTAAATATTTTTTGGGGGGAGAAAAAGAAGATGGCTCAGTGGTAGAAGGCAGCTGCACCAAGCCTAGTGACCTACATTCCATCCCCAGGACCCACATGGTGGAAGGAGAAGATTTGACCCCTGCATGTATATACCCACCATGTGCACACAAAACAATACATGTAAAAAAGAAATTTAGTGAAAAACATTTTGGCCAGCTTGGGCTGCATAGCAGATACAAGGTCAGGCAGGACTGTGTAGCAAGATCCTGTGGAGAGAGAGAGAGAGAGAGAGAGAGAGAGAATCTTGAAAGAGATCCCTCCACCTATAGACATTCAGATATCTTTAAAACATTTGTTGCCAGGGCTGGAGAGATGGCTCAGTGGTTAAGAGCGCTGACTGCTCTTCCAGAGGTCCTGAGTTCAATTCCTAGCAACCACATGGTGGCTCACAGTCATCTGTAATGAGATATGGTGCCCTCTTTGGCCAGCAAGCAGACAGACAGAACACTGTATACATAATAAATAAATCTTAAAAAAAAAATTGTTGCCAGAGGATTATTGACTATGAATGATGGACCCATAAGAGATAATTTTCTGTCTATTTTTGCATATATTTAAATTTCCAGCCTTGGCCAGAGTTGGTGACACACGCCTTTAATTCCAGCATTAGGTAGACAGAGGCAGGCATCACTCTCTGAGCTTTGGGCAAGCCTGATCTACAAAGTAAGTTCCAGGACAACCAAGGCAGCTACACAGAGAAACTGTGTCTCAAAAAGCTAACTAAATAAAAAATAAATTTTCAGTCAGAGAAACGGCTCATTGAGTAATTTGTTGTGCATTCTAACCTGAGTTCAGATCCCCCAAACCCGCAAAAATCAGGAGACAGACGCCAGCCTGGTCTATATAGCAAGTTCCAGGCAAGCCAGAAACTGGTGCTTGTGATTTCAACGCTGGGAAATAGAGACAGGAGGATCCTGGGGACTTATTGGCAAGCCCACTAGCCAGTCTGTGATCTAGATTAAGGGAGAGGCGAGAGCTCCTGTTTCAAACAGTAAAGTGGAGAATGGTAGCGGACACCTGATGCTGACCGCTGGCCTCAGGAGTACATACATCTGTGTGCACTCATAAAAAGTTGATGAACTGCCGGGCAAGGTGGCTCACACCTTTAATCCCAGCACCCAGGAGAATCTCTGTGAGTTCGAGGCCAGCCTGGTCTACAGAGTTAGTTCCTAGACAGCCAAGGCTACACAAAGAAACCCTATCTCAGAAAAAAGAAAAATAAAAAGAATGGTTGATTCATCTCACCGACCCCTTTTTTTTTGAATCAAGGTCTGACTATGTACCCCCAAGCTGGCCTTGAACCTGCTATGTAGCGCAGACTGGCTTTAAACTTATGTCCTTTTGCCTTAGCCTTCCAAATGCTAGGCTCATACGCACGGGACTCCAAACCCAGCTTGGAGGAATGAAAGCTAATTTAGGAAGATTCACTGAACAGACCGCGGAGCTATATAATGTATTTAGTTGTACATTCATTGCCTGTCCTTATTGCGTCCTAGTCTCCTAAGGACATACAGATAAACGATTTAAGGCACCATTCATGTTCTTGGGAGCTTACCTTTTTTTTAAAGTCCAGCATTACTATAATAACTTTTTAATTTTTTTAATTTGCTGCTTTGTTTCCTTGAGGCTGTCTTGCGATTGTGGGGCTGTGGGGTAGGGGTATCTAGATTATTCAGATTTGCTTCCTACAGGCCTGTGGTGGCCCTAAGAAACAAGCCCACTTCTGTAAATAATTCTTGTTATCAAAGAGTAAGAAGGGGTAGCTTATGCCACTTTTGTTCTTTTTCTGTTTCCTCCAGGAGTAATGTGAGGATCCTTGTTCTCCCAAAAGCAAAGCATAGGACAGAAGATATCCGGGGAGGAAGCTGGTGGCCTCCGATGGCTCCTGTGAAGATCAGCCACGTCGTCTCCTTTTCTTCTCAGGCACGTTTAGTCGCCAGCCGTGGTGGTGTCTCTTTTGATGACCAAAAAGGGTGAATAGCTGCAGAAGACCTGTCCATGGCTTGTAGGCGGCTGACAAAAGTCCAGGCCTGTCTCTACCAGAGTTTCTAGGAGGGCAGTGTGGCCATACTGCCACTGAAATTAGTCAAGGGCACCAAGGCCATCCTTGCCCTCCGCTCCCTTTATGAAAGTTTTCCAGTTCCCATCGTGGACTCAGTAGGCTTGGGGCCCAGAGCCAGTCCTCCCCAGGGATTCCTGGAGACTTCCCGCAGTCTCCCCTAGTCATTTGCTTCATCCATTGACGCCCTCTTCCCTCTCACTACACTGATCTTTTTGAGGGGTGACATTTGGGTGGCTAAGTCTGTTTTACAGCAGCATCTTTGGTAGGGTAGAGTATTAGCATCCCTGGTTCCCAGGCCCTAACGGGAACATGCAGTAGGACTTAGCGGAGATTGTGATAGTGAGAAGCATCTCCACACAGGGCTGGAGAGACTCAACGGCTAAGAACACTTGTCTTGCCGAAGACTTAGTTTCAATTCTTTGCATCCATTTGGAGACTCAGAACCATCCTTAACCCCAGTCCAGGGAATCCAACAGATATGTACTGGTGCACATATATACATCCTGGAAAAACATTCATACTCATAAAATAAAAGTAAATAAATTATCTTTTTAATCTGCACACATTTCAGAGAGCCCCCGTAGATGGTGCTTAGGAACTACTATATTAACCCTTAAAATAAAATAAAAATTCTCTTAGCCTTCCTTACCTGGATGTTAACTTGAACTGCTGTCCTCCCTCTTTTTTTCTTTTTCTTTCTTTTTTTTTTTTTTTTGAGACCAAGTCTCACTATCCCTGACTGGCCTAGAACTCTCTTTGTAGACCAGGCTGGCCTCAAGCTCACAGAGATATACCTGCCTTTGTTGGAGTATTGTTATGTTGTGGTGGGTTGTTTTTGTTTTGTTTGAGGGAAGGTCCTGCTACATAGCTCGGCCTGACCTTGAACTCACTATGTACCCCAAATTGGTTTCAGACTCTGCCCCATCCACCTGAGTGCCTCGTATCCACCATCAATGTTTTGTCATAGAATCTCAGAGAATATAGCAGTCTTCTAACATCATGGTCTCTATAAGACTGTTCTAGAAGCTGAAAAGAAGGATAAAAGTATGTCCTTAGGGCCAGGCTGTGGTGGCTCGTGCCTTTAATCCCAGCACTTGGGAGGCAGAGGCAGAGGGCTCTTTAAGAGGTCAAGGCTAGCCTGGTTTACTAGATCTAGTTTCAGGGTAGGCACCAAAGCTACACAGAGAAACCATATCTTAGAGAGAGAGAGAGAGAGAGAGAGAGAGAGAGAGAGAATGTCTTTAGCCTCCCTCCCCAACCCATATTTTAATTAGAGCATTACTTTTATTTTATGAGAAAAATATTCACACACATGCAAAATTGCAGTTTAAAGAAGGATTTTATTACTAAAACAAAACAAGAACACATGAAAAACCACGAGTCAAAGCTGGGTGCAATTGGGATTAGAGAGGTGGCTCAGTGGTTCTGAATGATTGCTGGTTTCCCAAAGGACCCTGGTTCAGTTCCCAGCACCCACATGACACAACTGTAACTCTAGCTCCAGGGGATTTGACACCCTTTTCGGGCCTCTGTGGGCACATGCAGGCAAAAACACCCATATACATTTTCAAGAGTGGGGGGTATGTAAGGGCATATGTGCACACTTATACTCCCAGCACTTGGGAGACAGAGTCAGATCCTTGAGATCCTACTTCTAAAAAACAAAAACCATGAATATGGTTTTCTCTTTTGCTTATAAAGAAGCTTAGAACTAGAGAAAGAAAGTCATTTCTTTGCTCAAAGCTCCTTAACCAAAAAGGATTTGCATTAGTGAGCCTGGAATTTCTTTCTTTTTTTGTTTTTGTTTTGTTTTTCGAGACAGGGTTTCTTTGTAGCTTTGGAGCCTGTCCTGGAACTAGCTCTTGTAGACCAGGCTGGTCTTGAACTCACAGAGATCCACCTGCCTCTGTCTGCGAACCTGGAATTTCTTAAATCTCAATATCACTGTTGATGACTTTGAGTAATCACTTCTGTCTATGCATCAGTTGTAAATTAGGACTACAAGCTTTGTTGGCTGCTCAGCTACAGCTGTAACCCTCGGAGGATCTGTGTTTAGCCTGGACTAAATAAACAAAAGGCTTATTTCATAGAATTCTATTGGAGGTAAATAAATGTGTGGGGGCGCTTAGAGGTTAAGAACATTGGCTGCACTTCCAGAGGTACTGAGTTAGTTCCCAGCAACCACATGTGGCTCGTAACCACCTCTGATGGTATCTGATGCCCTCTTCTGGTGTGCAGTCAAACATGCAGACAGAACACTGAAATAAATAAACCTTTAAAAAGATAAATAAACGTCTGTGTGGAGACTGAAGCAGCAGTCAGGGAACCAATAATATGGGTCTGACCTAGCCTTCTGCATGTATGATATGGGTGGGTAGCTTGTGTTCTTGTGGGACTCCAAAGAGTGGGAGTAGGGGGTGTCACAGGCTCTTCTGACCGCCTTCGGGACCCTTTTTTCTCCTGGATTGCCTGATCCAGACTTAATATGACAGGATGTGCCTAGTCTTAGTGTGATTTAATATGCCATGTTTGGTTGATATCCCTGGGAGACCTGTCCTTTTTCAAAGGGAAACAGTGGAGGAATGCATCAAGGGGAGAGAGGAGGGAAGGGAAACTGGTTGTGATATAATATATGAGAGAAGAATAAAAAGAGAAAAAAAGCAAAGGTTTGTGTAAAGGTCTAATGAATAAAGAACTATTTAATGTTGTGTAGTGTATAAAAGCTCCAGTTTTAGAAATTTGGAATTCTGCTTTGTTTAGTTTTTTAGTCTAAATTTTTTAGATGAGTTTTGAAACCCACAAACTTTATTTGTCTATTAACTAAGCAGAAATAATAGCAACAAGTCAAGAATCCTTAGGAGGAACTCCTAATGCTAAGTAAGGTAGAAGTGGTGTCCACTGCGTGAGAGTCAGGCTGAGTCGTGTGATGCCCCTGGTGGTTTCTCTCTTATTGAGGAGCCTCAGCAGAAGGGACTGGAGATGTCCGTGTTCCAAGGAAGCCTTTCTTCCCTTGGGAGCTCAGAAACCCTCCTAATTCTTCTCATTTTTTCTCATGTAGGATCCCAAGTATCCTGTGGAGAACTTGCTGAACCCAGACAGTCACAAGGGACCTTGGCTCAGCTGTCTTCAGGACAAGAGTGGACAACTGAAGGCGGAGCTTCAGCTGGAGAGGGTGGTACCTATAAGTTACATCGATGTCGGTGAGTCAATTTTCAGGGCTTTTGGGGACTCTGAGGGAAAGCACAGGCATGACATGACTAACCATTCCCCTCAACTGTCTCAGTTCATTTGGACTGAGAAGCCTTCTGGAGTAAGCCCTGCCTAGGTGTGAAGGGAAAATGTTGTGTTTGCCCTTGGAGAAGGTTTGGTGTTGGAGAACTCTAGGGTCTTCATCCATACAGAATACAGCGTAGAGCAGAGGTTCTAACTCAGTTGGTAAAGACCTTGCCTAGTACGTGAGGACTTGAGTTTGATCCCCAGAATCCACATTTAAAGCTAGGCAAAGTCTAGGGAGAGGTCCCAGTGGGAAGGCAGCTGCCATTCGAGTGTAAGAATCTGAGTTTAAATTCTCAGAATCCACATGAGAACCAGGTGGGATAATCCGCAGTTGTAATCCAGTAATCCACAGTTGTAATCCAGTGCTCCTGTGCTGAGGTGGGAAGCCAGTGAGTGTGTCTAACACAGCAGGGAGCAACAGGCAACCAGCCTCAAACTAGGTAGAAGGTGGGGACTCCTGCTTGAAGCTGTCCTCTGGCCTCTACTCACATACACAAAAGCCAGTTATGGTAGCACACTTCCTGTAATGCCAGCGTGGGAGGTAAAGAGATCACTGGTGTCTGCATATGACCCGAGCTGAAGTCATCTGAGAGGAGGGAACCCCAACTTTAAAAATGCCTGCAGCCTATCGGTGGTGGCGCACACCCTTAATCTCAGCACTCAGGAGGCAGGAGAATCTCTATGAGTTTAAGGTCAACCTGGTATACAAAGCAAATTCCAGGACAGCCAGGACTGTTACACAGAAACCCCGTCTCAAGAAACAAGATTTGCTGTAGGGTGGTGGTGGTGCATACCTTTAATTATAGCACTTGGGAGGTGGGGGCAGGTGGATCTCTTGAGTTTAAAGCCAGCCTTGTTTGCAGAGCATGTTCCAGGACAGCCAGGACTACACAGAGAAGCCCTGTCTCAAAAAACAAAACAAACAAAACAAAAAAAGACAAGGTGGGGCTGCTGGAGAGATTGCTCAGTGGTTAAGAGCACTGACTGCTCTTCCAGAGGAAATAGGTTCAATTCCCAGCACCCACATGATGACTAACAAACATCTCTAACTTCAGTGCCAGGGGATCTGACTCCTCTTCTGGCCTCAGAGGGTGCCAGGCACACGAGTGATACACAGACATAGATGCAAGCAAAACACCCATGATCATGAAATGAAATAAAAGACAAGGTGGCTGGGCTGGAGAGATGGCTCATTGGTTAAGAGCATTGCCTGCTCTTCCAAAGGTCCTGAGTTCAATTTCCGGCAACCACATGGTGGCTCACAACCATCTGTAATGAGGTCTGGTGCCCTCTTCTGGTCTGCAGACATACACACAGAATATTGTATACATAATAAATAAATAAATATTTTTTAAAAAAAAAAAGACAAGGTGGCCAGCACCTGAGGAACAACAACTGAAGTTTTCCTCTTACTCTATACACGGGGAGCTTGCATTCATGTGCACATAACCTAAAGAAAATACGGTGTGAATGCTGCTTCTAGAACTATGCTGAGCACTCTGGTCTGGGTAAAGCCTTAGGGCACTGACATAGTCATCAATCGATACTAACAAATAGAATCTTTGTTGCCTCCAAAGGTCAGTGTCAGGAGGATGCTGAAAAGCCCACTGTGCACAGGAGATTTTAGATGCCGGGCATAATGCCACATCCCTTTAACCCCAGCATTCAGGAGACTGAAGCAGGCAGATTTCTTGGGTTGGAGACCAACCTGGTCTACATAATTGAACTTCAGGCCATCTAAGGCTACAGTAAGACTCTGTCTCAAGAACAAACAAACAAAGAAATGGCCTTAGAATTTTCTAATTCCACACTAATCAGGTGTGGTAGCATACACCTTTAGTCCCAGCATTTGGGAGGTAGAAGCAGATAGATCTCTACGAGTTCAAGGCCACCCTGGTCTACAAGAGCTAGTTCCAGGATAGCCTTCAAAGGTACAGAGAAGGTGACTGGAGAGATGGCTCAGTGGTTAAGAGCATTGCCTGCTCTTCCAAAGGTCCTGAGTTCAATTCCCAGCAGCCACAATGGTGACTCACAACCATCTGTAATGAGGTGCCTTCTTCTGGCCTGCAGAATATTGTATACATAATTAATAAATAAATTTTAAAAAAGAAAAAAAGATACAGAGAAACCCTGTCTTCAAAAACAAAAACAAACAAACAAAAAAAAGAATTCTCTAGACTAAAGAACAGTGAGGGTAGCCGGGCAGTGGCTCACACTTTTAATCCCAGCACTCAGAAGGCAGGGGCAGGTGGATCTCTGTGAGTTCAAGGCCAGCCTGGTCTACAAGAGCTAGTTCCAAGATAGGCTTCAAAGCTACAGAGAAATCCTATCTCGGAAAAAAAAAAAAGAGATAAAGAAAAAGAAAAGGAACAGTTAGGGTAGGGACTACTGTCTGCTTTCTCAGGACAGAAAGATGTTGGGTTCATTAACAGTGATTTCCAGAACAGGTTTCAGGCTGTGGTGGCCATGGTGAACCTTTACCATCCTTTAATGGCCTGGGGTCTCATTGCATTCTGATTGGCGGCTCCCTGAGTGACCCAATGTTTCCAGAATTTTCTGTCTTCTGATTAGCTCTAGAGTGGAGTGTCCCCTTTTCCCTCTATGACCATTCTCTCACCATTATCCTTTCCGCTCTGTCCCCAGGTAACTGTGGCTGTGCTTTCCTACAGATCGATGTGGGTCGTTCTTCCTGGCCCCCAGACAGACCTTTCGTCACCCTTCTCCCTGCAACCATGCTAATGTCCCCCACTGAGTCAAAGGAGGAGAAGAACCGCTGTGGAGTCCGGATGTTTAGAGCAGGTAAAGAGGGCGGCTTCCAAGGACAGATGCAGCACAGAGACTCTAAGTGCTGCTGGGTGTGGGTCATGGGAGGAGCCTTGGCTTAACTCCGTGTGCCAGAACAGAGTAAGCTAACGCTGTGTGTAAGGGATATTTCTGAACTATGGTTTATATTTGCCTGTGACTTGTCATTGCCTGATACATTATCATGTTTTAGGGTTTTGGTTGTTGACTAAATGTGCAACCCATGCTAGCCTTAAATACTTACTGCCTTAGCACTCCCGTGTGGGAATTGTGGGTATATATACTACCACACCCAGGGACTGCTATGTTTTTGTTTTTGTTTTTTTGATTCTTATTTTATTTAATTCCTAACACCACAAAAAGAAAAAAGTATAGAATAAATTTTTGTTTATGGTAAAAAGCTATATGTTGGCTATATTTATATAATATATAGTGTTTCATGAATTCTGCTTATGCGAATCTATGTTCAGTTGTGCCCAGATTACGACCCCCAGAGAGAGACCACCAGAGAGGCCCAGACTGTAATAAGCAAGGTTTAATCAGCATAATACAAACATGTTTGGAACTCATCTCCATCCCCGTTACAACAAGGTAGAGAGGAGTTGTATCTCCTCTGTGGGGTCAGCTTTTAAAGGCATAACTACAAAGAGAATCTTTGAAGACGCTTTGGCATGGGTACAAGGACTTTTGCTCCCTCCCATTCTGCTAAGTCAGCTTTTTCCTGTTCTTAGAGCAAGGCCACAGTTCCTGAGTTAGGCCATCTTTATCAGCCTGTATCAGGTGGCTGACTGGGCTGAGCTAAGTGACCCTGTGCTCGGAATCTCCCGGGTGGGAGAGGGAAAGGCCACGATCTTCCTGGGAAAATATTCTGCTAGGAAATTTCTTCTCACTCCTTTGAGAATAAGGGGTGAGGGTCCTACACGGTGAGCACTGTAACAGATGATTAAGTTATGATTCCTGGATGCTAGGGAATTGCGATCCATTTTTCTGTGCTTAAATTGGAGGTGTTTATCTCATTGTAACGAAAGAGAGAGATTTTGGGAGAGTTTGTGTGCAGTAAAGAGGATGATACACTGACCGGATGGCGGTAGGATCAGAGGTGTAAAGTTGGTGGGAGTGGCTGCAGAGGTGGGAGGCAGCAGTGTCAGGGAGGTTGAAGCCTCATGGTCAGGAAGGTGGAGACTTGTCTGAAACTATGATGGAGGAGTGGTTAGAAGACAAGGAACTAGCTGCTGAAAGGGTCCAACCTTGCCTGCCTGGCAGGCCTTTCTCTGAGCATCAGAGCCTGAGGGGACAGGACTGGTGACCTCCATTCTTCTTCTGCTGGTGTTTGTGTGTAGCCTTGGCCTTGTCTATCTTCCCTTTCTTCAGCTTCAGACTTTCTCCCTTCCTGCCTCCTCACTGATGACAGTTAATGCAACACATTTTCTTCTCTGTTGCTCTTTGCAAGTGTGAATGAGCATGGTCAAGAGAGCACACACGCACACACATCTCTCTCTAGACCTAAAACTTGCTTTGCAACCAAGGTTAGCCTTGAACTCCTTCTTCGCTTGCTCCTACCCGCAAGTGCTGAGATTACCACCATGCACTTCCCATGCCAGCACTCTCTTCTTTTTAAATATTTATTTTCATTTTTTATTCATGTATATGTAGGAGGGGTATGTGTATGTGTAAATGAGTTCTGGTCCATGAGGGAGCCACAGAGGGTGTGAGAATCCCCTGGAGCTGGAGTTACAGGCAGTTGTAAACCCCCTAACGTGGCTGCTGGAACTCAGGTTCTCTCAGGAATAACAAGAGCTCTTGACTCCTGAGCCATCTCTGCAACCCCTCCTTTGTCTCCTTTTTCTCCTTGAGATGATTTCCTGGCTCCAGCCTCAGGAGAATCATGGGATCGGCTTCGACTGACCTGCTCCCAGCCTTTCACACGGTATCAGTCCTTTGGCCTGACCTTCCTCCGGGTGCGTTCCTCTGTGGACCCGGCCGCTGAACCTGTGATTGATCCCTTTGCTCCCGGGGGCTCTGGGCTGAACCGGGTATGTTCGATGGTGGAGCGAGGATTTAGTATTTTCTTTTCAATTCCTACTTAGAACTTGATGCTTGATTGAAGAAAAGTAAACATGGAGAATCCAAGATCTGTGCCTAAACTAATGACACTACTCTCCATGGCATGGTTAACAGGGAGGTTTTTACTGTGGATATAAGAGAGCAGCCAGAGGCGCTCACATAACAAAAATAGTAGGGTTAAAAGGAGAATGGGGGGGTGGGTAAGATAGAGCGAGTTTAGGGTAGGCGAAGGTGAGAAAGGCCACCATCTAGCATGGGCCGTGACATGTTCTCGAGGAAGCACCACAGGCAGCACCATTTGTCCCTTCTGCCAGTCATAAGGGAATTAACTCTTTGGTTGAGGGGAACTGACTTCCTAAGTTCCTGAGGGCTGGCTTTTATCTAACTGCAGAAATCCTCCTGTAGCCCAGGTAGAGCGCATTCCTGAATATTTGAACTGCCTTTTGGAGTTTGGGGAATTAGAGTCTCCTTTGGACCTAACACCCTGGACTTGTGGGATGAGCTCCTCCCTCTTCTTCTCCCTGGCCGAGATGTGAGTGAGCCCTGACAGTCTCCACGGAGCTGTTGAACAGGCTGTGTTGAAATCTGTTTGAATCTCACCCTGACCTCGTGTCACGTCCACCCGGGTTTGGGGAGAGCTCTCACTTTCAGCCCTTGAAAGCCCCAGGCTTCCTTGTAGCCCCTGCCTTGCAAAGCCCTCTGTATCTTTGTGTTATATTCCCAGCTCTGACATTAGCCATGCACTTGAGAGGCAGAAGCAGATGGATCTTTGTGAGTTCAAGGCCAGCCTGTTCTACAAGAGCTAGTTCCAGGATAGCTAGGGCTGTTACACAGAGAAACCCTGTCTCGAAAAACCAAAAGCAAAAAAAAAAAAAAAAAAAAAAAAATTAAAGTATGATATAGATACATATTTTAAAAGTTTACAAGAAACAAACTCAAAGGTTTGCACATTCCATTAGTCCCCATAGGTCTATTTTTTTGTTTGTTTTGTTTTGCTTTGTTTTTGTTTGTTTTTGTTTTTTCAAGACAGGATTTCTCACTAGCTATGAAGCCAGTTCTGGAACTCACTCTGTAGACCAGGCTGACCTCAAACACATAGCCTGCCTCTGCCTTTCAAATGCTGAGGATTAAAAACATGCCCCACCACCCAGCTCTGTAGGACTCTTTTACCCAATTGTGTAGGTTCTTCTCTTCCCAGAGTCCTTCTGATTGTGACAAAACCCTTAGCAGACAAAGTGCAGCATCAGAGATTGCTACCCCAGCAGATATGTCCTGTAAAAGTTACTGCAGCTACAATCATTTGCGTTCCTAGGCGGCAGTGTCCCCTGCTGGTGAATCTAGGTATTTACTTCTCCATTTTCTTCTTAGAGCTCTTCTGATATGCTGGATTCTGACCCTAGGCCCTGGCTGGCTAATCCTTCTATCCGGAGGACATTCTTCCCAGAGCCCCATACGTACGTACCTGCTGTTGCTATTTCTCCTGTAAGGGAGAGACCACATAGCTCAGGGGTACACGCCCCAGCCCATGGTCCCCAATGGACCACTTTGGGTCTAAACTTGTCAGGCAAACTGTCTTCCTTGGCTCTGAGTGAAACAAAGTGCTGTTTCTCCGCAGGAGCACTGAGGACATCCCAGACCTCAAGGGTCTGCTGAGACAGTTGCAGCCAGGGCCTCCGGGCCGGGCAGCCCGCATGCTGCTTTCTGCTGCCCAGAAGGCACCTGCAGCCAGTGTGGTGCGCAGCCGTGGGGAACCAGGTCCCAGGCATCCAAAGAGTGCAGGTGAGGCCCGCACCTTACTTACTTTCTTTACTGTGCTGACACTGTCCTTCCTCGCTGACTGCCGTGCCGGGATGGCGCACTGGCGTCAGGTGAAGCCTTAGATAACAATAGGAAGAGCTTGGTCTAGGACTCAGGAATCGGCTCCTCGTGGTTATAGGAAAGCGTTAAACCAGTAATGCCTTAGAGGATGGCAGTGCCAGTGTTCTGCTGCCATCTCAGAACGGCGGTGCCAGTGAGCGCCCCCCGCAGTCCCATCACGTGGGCGCTGGAGGAGGCAGAGGATCAGTGGTGAAGGTCGTTCTCGGTTCCATAGAGCGCGCCCAGCCAGCCTGAGGACCCTGCCTCCGAAGAGAAAAGAAAAAGAAATGGCTGCAGTCGTCTCAGGGCTCCTCTGGAAAGGATGCTCTTCCAGCTCGTTGAGAGGCTGGTGAGACACTGTCTCCCAGGGTGGCAGCTGGCTTCAGCAGTGGCAGGCGAAAGGGAAGCAGAGAGTTTCGGGTTTTGTTTTTCCTTGAGACAGTGTCTCATCACATAATGCTTAGCTGGCCTGGAACTCACAGAAATCCTCCTGCCTCTGCCTCCCAAGTGCTGGGATTCAAGGCATGTGCCACCACATCCTGGTGAAGTCATGGCTTTTTGTAACTTATTCACAGACACTGTGATTTGCTACTGGACAGCACCCACACTCAGAGCCCCAATACAAACAGGCAGTGGTAGGTGACAGAGTCATTTCAGAGTCCATAGGAGGAGGAAGGAGGCGGGAAAGAAGCAGCATTTGGGGTGTCTGCTACTGATAAGGCACTAAGATGACGTGAGCGCTTTGACAGACATTCGGCGCTGTCGCAGGAGTTTCTGAGATTCTGAAGAAGAGGTGAGTGCTGACTGTTGGCTCTTGTTACTGCTCATTTGATTTGGATTCATTGGGTGTCTGTATGTGCTAGCCGTGTACGGTCAAAATAGCAGTGCTTATATCTTAATGAAGAGATGTCTGTCTGTATCACACAAGGAATTCTAAAGCTAAACTGTAATAAATACCTTGAAAGAACAGATGGTAGGGTGACAAGATTCAATCAGAGAATCCAGGGAAAGCCTTATAGGAAGGAGCATTTCATCTCAGACTTGAATGAGAAAAAATTAAGCAGGCAAAGAAGCTAGAAAGGATATCTCAAAAGAAAACTTAAACCATGGAAGCCTTTTGTAAAGAGCTAGAATATTTGTTTTGATTTTTGTTTTTCAAAAAAAAGGTCTTACTGGGCTGTGGTGCACACATTTCATCCCAGCACTCGAGAGGCAAAGGCAGGCGGATCTCTGTGAGTTCGAGGCCAGCCTGGTCTACAGAGTGAGTTCCAGGATAGCCAGGGCTACACAGAGAAACCTTGTCTTTTTTTTTTTATTATGTATACAGTATTCTGTCTGCAGACCAGAAGAGGAGACCAGACCTCATTACAGATGGTTGTGAGCCACCATGTGGTTGCCGGAAATTGAACTCAGAACCTTTGGAAGAGCAGGCAATGCTCTTAACCGCTGAGCCATCTCTCCAGCCCGAGAAACCTTGTCTTAAAAAAAACAAATAAACAAAAAGGTCTCATTGTTCATCCCAAATTGGCCTTGAACTTGCTGTCCCCCAGCCTCAACTTCCTAAGTGCTGGGATTGCAGGCCTGTTCCACCATGTCTGGTATGGAGAGAAATAACTAATGAGCATTTCTAATGCAGAGCCCAGAGCAGAAGAGCAAAACAGGACGAACGGTGTGGGCAGAAGGAAGAGACAGAAATTGCAGGACCAAAGGTAGGCAGGCATCCGTCACCTCCAGAACTCAGTGCTCTCTGGAGCCTTCCTAACACTTGCTTCAGTCAGGCCTGGGCGGGCCGGGAGGCCTGGGCGGGCCGGGAGGCCTGGGCGGGCTGGGAGGCCTGGGCGGGAAGACTGTGTGTTTGACTACTACGACCCCTGGGATATACAGCAAGCGTCAGTGCAGCCTGAAGTCAGTGCCTGCTGGTGTCTGGGGGGCAGCAGAATGGGGAGTGGCTGCTGGAAATGCTCTGGGAGGAGCTGTGGTCACTCAGCTCGGAAGCAGCCTAACCCATACCTCCAAAGGCTAATTTTATGGTATATGTATAATATCTCAACTTTAAAATTAAAAAATGTTCAGGCATGATAGCATGTGCCTTTAATCCCAGGAATTGGAAGGCAGAAATAGGCAGATCTTTGTGAGTTCTGGGAAAGCCTGGTCTACATAGCAAGTTCTAGGCCTTGCAGGTCTACATAGTAAGACCCTTTCTGAAAATTAATTAATTTTTAAAAACCGAGGACAGTGATAGAAGCCCTGTCATCAGATGCTCAGAAGTTGACTGCCTTCCTCTTGTCTGTCATATCAAGTGGAAAAACAAGGACGCCAATGGAGTTGCTGTCCCCACTGTCTTCTTCAGCTTCTGGTCTGGAGCCTGTGTGGTCTCTCCCAGATAACTGGCCTTAAACTGTTCTTCCCCACAGACCATTGTCCAACTCCAGTTCTCAGCCGAATCGAAAGGGAGCAGCAAGAGCAAGGCAAAGACAGCACCAACCTCAGACCGGAAATGACAGTGGTGTCCAGGCCACCGGACAGTGTCCCATTTGTACAGGTGAGCCACATCGATTACTGTGGAGGTGTGGAGACCAGGAGTTCATTTAGGAAGATAGGAAGAGCCTGTGGGGACCTGGAGGGCGACTGCGGCAGGTGAGGACCTGAGCTTGTGTCCCGGCACCCACTCAAAAGCTGGGTGTGCAGCCCATGTCCATAAGCACAGGTTGGAGGTGCAGAGACAGACAGAGGCCTGGGACTCACTGGCCAGTCCCTCTAGATACTGGTGCATTCTGGGTACAACAGGAGACCCTGTCTCAAAAAATAAGATGGAGAAACAAGAAGATATGTAATGTCACCTTTGTCTTCCATATATACACATAGTACACACACCAAACACAGTTTTGTTTTGTCCAGGCCTAGTGGCCGTGTTCTTTGTGCTCCTCACTGGCCCTTTCCAGTAGCCTCCACATTTTGTAAGGACATCCATATCCCCGGCACCTAGCTACTGTTGGACACATAGTAGACATAGCCTGCCGGATCATGTCTCTCAGGTTTGAAGTACTCAGCCCTGGGAGGTTTCCCACGTGAGCAGTGCGCAGTGGCAGCAGATGCTCTTTCTCCCCTCCATAGGCTCCTTCAGCGTCGAGACTCTTCCCTTACATGCTGCCACTTGTGGAGAGAGCTCCCCACCCCAGCCAGCCTCTCCCTCCTCGTCCTCCTCGACAGAGAGCTCCCCACCTCCCTCCTGGGTCCAGTGCCCTATTTGCGGTTTACAGTTCCTAGCAGGAGAAATAGAAGAACATGCCAGCCTGTGCGGAGAGGTTTTTCCAGCCTGAGCCGTGGAGTTCTGTTGACCTGTTATGCTGGAACCTAGGGACTAGGTCTCTTGTGGCTAAGAAGAGTCGGTTCCCCTCCCTTCGCCGGTTACCTCAGAACCTGCTGGAGGACACATCTGGACCCAGCTTGCTCCCCACTCCCAGTTGTCGAGGCTTTGTCACTATGGTACCCAGTTCTCATAAGGACAGTGTCCCCTTGGAACTTCTTTGGTGGAATTGGTGATCTCTCCAACGCCTTAGGACACTAGCTAGAGTGTTTTTCCCTCTGTGAATGGTACTTATCTTCACGCCCATTTTCCTGAAAGCAAAACTGAGGCTTAGAAGGAAAATGTGGCCTGGAAATAATAAAGTCCCATGATGTTCTGGGAAGATGAGTGAGTTTTGAGTATGAAGCTGACATCAAGCTTTTAAACCTTGACCTTCTGTATCCTTCATGGGTGTCTTTCCTAGGTGCAGTCACAGACAGCTCTGTAAGTATACTGTACTTACTGTGGGTCTGAGGTGGGAACTCAGTACCCGGAAGAGCTCTCCTGCTGCCCATAGGACTGTCAGAGGGACCAGAGAGATCCCTTTCTAAGGAACAGAAGGTTCTAGGCTTGGCTGTGAGGCCTGCACAATTCCCATTCTCAGCTGTTCAGTGAGCTAATCGGGCCGCAGTGTCTCCAAGGTCCTGGACCTGTGATAGTCCAAATTCTGCTTTGAAAAATTATTCGCCCTTCCCCTTTTCCCAGGAGACATCATCCTGTGACACTAACACCAGCTCTCCTGTCCCTGGGGTACAGCGCAGAGAGACAGCAGCTGGTCCTGAAAAAGGGAGGGCTCAGGGTGGGGCTGAGCAGGGCTGAGAGAGAATGCTGGGAGAGTCAAGGGAGAGACAGACGGGGAGTTCAAGCCTTCGGGGTAGCTGCAGCCATGGATCCCCTTTTGGTAAGAGACCCTTGCTGCCCTCCCCTCCCCATCTTGGTCCCACGACTCACTGCCCATGGGGATTCAGGGACAGTCTAGCTGCTGGACGAGTAGTAGGTACCACCATGTGGAGGGGAGACCCCAGAGACAGTGCCTGGAGGAGAAATGCCTTCCAAGGCAGAGGCGAAGTAAGAGCGGTTGATGGAGGGGAGCACAGTAGGAGCCTGTGAGGAGCCCGGCTTAGAGACCCTCCGTGTGGGCTTCAGAGATGAAGTCAACAGTCTGGGAACTAGATTCTTGTCAGGTTCTGTGTGCCTGTGTGTGAGTTAGGCTTCTAGGGTGGCCCTGACCACCTGCTTTAAGTCACCTCTCCAGGGAACTAACACTGGGCCCTACTATGTAGGATTTTTATGAGCGTGGAAGTAAGCTAATAAGTCCAGCCCTTTCCTTTTCTACATAATAAACTGTGTTTGTAACAAGGAAGACGTAACAGCTGACTCCAGAGGGGTAGAGGCCAGAAGGTAGGTGAGGAAGGCCTCCAAACTAAGGGGTTTGGGACTCAAGAGCACTGTCCTCTCCCCTCTGCCACCCAGCCACAGCCCAGCTGGACTGAGATTGTGAACAAAAAGCTCAGGTTCCCACCCACGCTCCTGGGTGCCATCCAAGAGGGGCAGCTGGGTCTGGTGCAGCAGCTGCTGGAGTCAGGCCCCGACGCCTCGGGCGCTGGGCCAGGCGGGCCTCTGCGGAATGTGGAAGAGTCCGAGGACCGCTCCTGGAGGGAAGCCCTCAACCTGGCCATCCGTCTGGGCCATGAGGCCATCACCGATGTGCTGCTCGCCAACATCAAGTTTGACTTCCGGCAGGTCCACGAAGCCCTGCTAGTGGCGGTGGACACAAACCAGCCAGCAGTGGTGCGTCGCCTACTAGCTCGGCTGGACCGGGAGAAGGGCCGAAAAGTAGATACCAAGTCTTTCTCACTAGCTTTCTTTGACTCGTCGATCGATGGCTCCCGCTTTGCGCCTGGTGTTACTCCACTCACACTGGCCTGCCAGAAGGACCTGTATGAGATTGCCCAGCTGCTCATGGACCAAGGTCACACTATCGCTCGGCCCCACCCAGTTTCCTGCGCCTGTCTTGAGTGCAGCAATGCCCGCCGATATGACCTGTTAAAGTTCTCTTTGTCCCGAATCAACACCTACCGCGGCATTGCAAGCCGGGCTCACCTCTCCCTGGCCAGCGAGGATGCCATGCTGGCCGCCTTTCAGCTCAGCCGGGAGCTCAAGCGCCTTGCACGAAAGGAGCCTGAGTTTAAGGTTTGTTGCCCCCACTCTTCACTCAGTTCTGCCCTCCAGGCCCAGGGTCTGTTCTGGCATCAGGGCAGGACTGGGCTTTATGGTGAATGTTCTAGGAAGTCTGAGAAGTGAGAACAGGCGAAAGAGGATGAAGGGTCTTGTTGTACGAGCTGCAGTTCATTCTGAGGTAGGCTTTCATTCTAGTGAGAGCCGTCACTTCAGGGGCACTTGGCTCCTACCCTAGCACACTCCAGGTCCCTCTAAGCTAAGAGAAAAATAGAAACAGCTGGACAGCCTTCAACATGACCTTCAGTAGAGCATGGTCCTTTGGGGTACCCACTGTATTTTCATGTGGAGTACTGTGTTGGAATTCTCGAGCTTGTGGTCACGAATGGGAAAAGGGGACAAGATGCTTCCGGGACTTCATTCAGTGCCTCTGTGGATGGTCTTCACAGGACTTCCAAAGCACAGAGAGCAGGAAAAAGGAGTGACCTTCGGCATTTGTGTCCCAGGAAGGTTCTTAAGGGAAAAGGCGTTTAAGTTTGAACGGAAGGGGCTGGCTGGAGAAGATGAGCAGGAACTAGCTGGAGTAGGCTGCAGACTTGGCAAAGGGCTATAATGTGGAGGCGTGGCTCACTCAGTTGGTAGAGTATCCGCCTACTTTGGCTGACACTCAGAGTGTGATTCCCAGCACTACATGTGGTGGACACACCTGTAATCCCACCACCTGGGAGGTAGACACAGAATGATCAAAGTTCAAGGTCATTGGCAAGTTTGAGGCCAGCCTGAAATGCATGAGATCCTATTTCAGTGACCCCACCCTCCCCAAAGAGTGTGAGGACCTGGGTGGACCAAAGATACATGCAGCAGAGTGTCTGGCCTGGCACGAGTCATTGGCATTCCCTGTATGCCAAGCCAGACTAGGTCCCCATCCTCAAGACTGCCATTAGGTGGGGAGCCTGTGAGGATATTAGGAAGGCCTAGGACAAGATGAGGCTGGAAAGGCAGAAGAATGAACAGGAAGGAGCGGTGTCTTCAGAGGCCTTTCCCTCTCTTAGCAGCCTGGGGAGTGGGCAGAGCAGGAATTCTTACCCATACTTTACAGTCGGAGAGACTGAGGTCTGTAAAACAAAACAGAGAAGCTTCCTGTCTGAGGGACAGTGCTAAGGGTGCCCTAGATCTTCGAAGCCTGGCTTAGGTCCTCTCTTAGAAAAAGGCCCCAAATAAAATAGGATAGGGTGGGGAGTGTGCAGCCAAGAGCTGCTTACTCTTCGCATCTCCTTAAACTGCCCACACCGGTTCCATATAAGGATGATGCTCAGAAAGACAAACAGGATGAGCACAAGGAAAGGGTAGTGGTGGAGGAGTGAGATGGTTCAGCAGGCAAAAACTCTTGCCTCTATGCAGGCCCTATGACCTGAGTTCAACCCCCAGGACCCATAGAAAAGTGGAAAGAACCAATTCTGCAAAGTTGTCCTGAGCTCCGCACGTGTGCTATGCTCTGTGCACCTGTGCACACATCACAGCGATAGCTGTATGTATGTCCTGAGCTCTGCACGTGTGCTATGTCATGTGCACCTGCACACACATCACAGTGATAGCTGTATGTATGTCCTGAGTTCCGCACGTGTGCTATGCTCTGTGCACCTGCGCACACATCACAGCGATAGCTGTATGTATGTCCTGAGCTCCGCACGTGTGCTATGCCATGTGCACTTGCACACACATCACGGCGATAGCTGTATGTATGTCCTGAGCTCTGCACGTGTGCTATGTCATGTGCACCTGCACACACATCACAGCGATAGCTGTATGTATGTCCTGAGCTCCGCACGTGTGCTATGCCATGTGCACCTGCACACACATCACAGTGTTAGCTGTATGTAAAGAAAGCATGGGCTGTCAAGAGTTAAAGTGGGGCAGGAAGCAGGAACTAGAGAAGTCTGAGGGACAGCAGAGGTGGCATGTTTGGGTTGAAGTGGCTTAGTGATGAGGTGAGGAGAGCATCAGGTAACAAAGAGACACAGAAGGCTTGATGAGGTAGCAGAGAAGGAAATAGATGAGCCAGTGACATCAGATCTGT
The DNA here is from genome assembly GCF_982192425.1 of Myodes glareolus. NCBI lineage: Eukaryota > Metazoa > Chordata > Mammalia > Rodentia > Cricetidae > Myodes > Myodes glareolus. Next base: position 102,405,659 of record NC_142032.1, on the reverse strand, counting down.
TGGCACACACAGACACTCTTTTCTTACAGCCTCAGTACATTGGCCTGGAGTCGCTCTGCCAGGACTATGGCTTTGAACTGCTGGGCATGTGCCGGAATCAGAGCGAGGTCACTGCGGTGCTCAATGACCTGGGTGAGGACAGTGAGACTGAGCCTGAGGCTGAGGGCCTGGGCCAGGCCTTTGAGGAGGGCATCCCCAACCTGGCAAGATTGCGGTTGGCTGTCAACTACAACCAGAAACAGGTCAGCTGGGCCTACTGCCTGCCCTTCCTCCCGGGGTCCCTCATCCTGTCTCCTCTGAGGCACATGTCCCTCTTCATCCTCATAGTATGACTTTCTTTCCTTGGAACCTGAGACCTTGATTCTGAGTACCCTTCCATATGATTCCTCCAGTCTGAGCGTTAACCACATACTCCTTCTTTGGAAAACTAGTCACCACTAGGAGTCCACGTTCAGGTCTCACACAGTCTTAGCTTTGCGTCCGGCCTGATGAGCAGCTTTAGTCCGGACTGCAGGGCCTCACCTGTATAGCAAGGGCTTAAATGGCTGGTGAGTTTTTTTGGTTTTTTTGTTTTTTGTTTTTTTTCCTACCAAACAGCTAAGCTAAAGACAGGATCCCTGTCCAGCCTCCCCCAGCCTCTGACTCCTCACACATCTCACTTCTATACTGATAGAATAAATTCCTATAATAGAAACAATTGGGTTAAAGGTTATGTGTATTCTTAGCCTGAGGACAGACAGATCCTGAAATGCTGGCAGCCGTTGTTTATGGGAGATAACAAACCGCGCTTTCACTCCTCGAGTCTGAGTCATAGTTTGGGTCTGGGCTCCAGGGACTCTCTGAGGACCCAGCTGTTTCTGTGACCCATACATGCTTTGTGTAATTCTAATGATGAACAAAATCCAACCCATGCATGCTAGAAAGATGGATTTAGATGGTGCTCTCATTCATGAAGATCTCCTACCTACCAGGCACATTACCAGAGCCTTCCCTTGTGCTGTCTTCATTGACCTGGTCCTCATGAAAGGAGACCCATGTTCCCTGCCCCTTCCCTGCTCAGGTTCATTCACCTAGACTTCTGTTACACACACCTGCTGAGGCCAGGAACTCTGGGAATTCTGGGACTTAGACCCTAAGTTCTACCCACTCCTGCCAGACTTTGATTCAAGAATGTGGAGTGGGAGCCAGTTGGTAGTGGTGTACGCCTTTAATCCCAGCACCCATAATGCATATGCACCCATAATGCAGAGGCAGGTGAATCTCTGTAAATTCGAGGTCAGCCTGGTCTACAGATTGAGTTCCAGGACAGGCTCCAAAGCTACAGAGAGAAACCCCGTAAAAAAAAAAAAAAAAAAAAAAAAAAAAAAAAAAAAACCTGTGAGGGAGGCATGAGGCGTCTCAGCATCGGAAGGCACTCGCTCCTCATGTGGCAGATGGCTCAACCTCTGTGGCAGGAAGTAAGGGCTCTGTATCCAACCAGCTCCTTTGACCTTCCTGCCTGGTGGCCATCTCTCATGGCCCATATCTGCTTAGTTTGTAGCACATCCCATCTGCCAGCAAGTTCTGTCTTCCATCTGGTGTGGGAACCTGGCTGGTTGGCGTGGAAGCACCACCATCTGGAAGCTCTTCGTTGCCTTTCTCATCTTCCTCACCATGCCCTTCCTCTGCATTGGCTACTGGCTGGCGCCCAAGTCCCGGGTAAAAAGAATAAGATGAGTGATACCTTGCTTTGTGTTCTGGAAGTATACAGGGGGCTGGGGGCAGGGACAGGCGTCACAAAACTGCCAGACTGCAGCAAGAGAAAGGGTAGAGGAGGCCCCTGGCTGGGTAAGAGGAGGAGGTTTAGAAGGGGGTGGTGATGTTCTTACCTTTAGTTTGGTTCAGTTTGAACTTTTCTTGTTGGATTCTCCTCACCTCCCAAAAACGTTGGGGGAGGCAGTAATAACATCTCACATGGTTGTGAAAGAGAAAACAAAATATAGGGCCTGGTGCACCCCACATTCTTCATAGTATTGCCTAGATGAGTGGGTGAATCTGAAGGTCACAGACTCACATGGGGGCCAAGCCATCTAGAGGACTCCACGGACAAGTGGCAATGCCTCTGACATGCTTTCCCGTCTCCCCCAAAGCTGGGCCGCCTGCTGAAGGTCCCAGTGTTGAAGTTCCTGCTGCACTCTGCCTCCTATCTGTGGTTTCTTATATTCTTGCTGGGAGAGTCCCTGGTCATGGAGACTCAGCTGAGCACCTTCAAAGGCCGCAGCCAGAGTGTCTGGGAGACTTCACTACATATGATTTGGGTCACGGGTACGTACGCGAGAGCTCACCAAGATCCATCTCCGTGGCCAGCTCTGGCACTGAGACTTCAAGATCGTTTAGTAGAGCTGGGTTGCTGTGGCACACAACTGTAACCCCAGCACTCAGGAAGCTGAGGCAAGAGGTAACAAATTCCAAGCCAACCAGGGCTACGCAGTGAGACCCTGTCTCAAAGGCGTGAGGAGTTAAGATGTTCAGTGAACAAAAGCGCTTGGTGCTGAGCCTGGCAGCCTGAGTCAGGACCAGAGGCAAACCTGGCGGGAAGAGAGCCAGCTCCCACGAGTCGTCCTCTGACCTCCACATGCGTGCACACACACATATACACACAAATGACAAACAAATGTTTAAATTTAAAAAATAATAAAATGGAATCCTTAAATGTTTGCCTAATATGGTTTGGTGGGGTCCCCGTGGGGCTTGCTCTCTGTACGACACCTGTCCAGCTTCCTGTGTAGGTCGCCTCTATCGTGAGAGCAGTCTGCACCAGTGAGGGGATCCTTCTCTTCCCAGAAGGTCACTTTGCACGCCCCCCCCCCCATCAGTGCCCTGCCACTGCAACCTGTGTCCTGGAAGGAGGAGGAGGCTCCGCCCTTCTCTCCCAACCCCTGTCCCCTTCCAGGCTTCCTGTGGTTTGAGTGTAAGGAGGTGTGGATCGAGGGCTTGCGCAGTTACCTCCTGGACTGGTGGAATTTCCTGGATGTGGTCATCCTGTCGCTGTACTTGGCATCCTTTGCACTGCGCCTCCTGCTGGCTGGGCTGGCCTACATGCACTGCCAGGAAGCCTCTGACAGCGCCACCTGCCACTACTTCACTGCTGCTGGTGAGGGCGTGACCTTCCTCTTTGCTATGATCAAATACCCAGCAAATAGCCAGGCACTGGTGATGCACGCCTTTAATTCCGGCTCTCGAGAAAGTACGAGGCTAGCCTGGTCTACAGAGTGAGTTAGTTCCAGGACAGCCAAGGCTACATAGAGAAACCCTGTCTTGAAAACTAAACAACAAAACCAACAACAAAAATACAAAACAACTTAAGACAGGAAGAGTTTAGAGTTTATTTGGTTCCTAGTTCGATGAGACACAGTACATCCCGGTGAGGAAGACATGGCAGGTGCAGAGGTAGCTAGTCACACGGCCCATAGTCAGCAGAAGGATGAGTGCTGGCGCTCAGCTCCAGGCCTCCTTTTCTTTTTATAGTCAGTCCAGGAACCCAGTCACATTCAGGCAAGGTCTTCCCTCCTCAGTAAAAGCCCTCCAGAACCACCCTGACAGACGTGTCTAGAGGTGTATCTCCCGGGCGACTCTGGAGCAGTCCAGCTGATGTAACAGTGACTGGCAGCCCGGCAGGGAGTCCCGAGGCACTTGTCTTTCTTGGCTCTCAGCCACTGCCCACTGTGCCCTGCACAGAGCGGAGTGAGTGGCGCACAGAGGACCCCCAGTTCCTGGCCGAGGTACTCTTCGCTGTCACCAGCATGCTGAGCTTCACCCGGCTGGCGTATATCCTGCCAGCTCATGAGTCACTGGGCACTCTGCAGATTTCCATTGGCAGGATGATCGACGACATGATCAGGTGTGTGCTCCCCTGGCCCCCACAGATTCTGTTTCCCAAACCCATGTTCCTCTCACAAGACAGATCTCCAGCAGTCTCTGAACCCCGGAATCTAGAGACAGAATGTAAATGTGTTTTTCTCAGCAGGGATGTTTACGGCCATTACAAGCCACCAATAGCAGAAAGAGCCCTTGGTGGCTGCTTCTGACCCCACTTCTAGAACAACTCTATGTCTTACTGCTTTCCTCTTTGGAAATTGAAGTCAGAAGGCAAAAAATCAAATAAAAACAAAGAGCTAGGAAGGTCAACCTCTCTTTCCCTGATTCCTTTCCCCAGACCCCGACTTCTAGTGTGGAGACCTGCTCTGACCTTTCACACCTACTCCCCTCAGGTTCATGTTCATCCTCATGATCATCCTGACTGCCTTTCTCTGTGGCCTCAACAACATTTATGTGCCGTACCAGGAGACGGAGCAGCTGGGCAAGTACGCCGAGGCCGGGGCTGGGGTGGCCCTTCCCTTGTTGGCTCACTCAGCTAACTGACCAGCCTGCAGTGATTTCCTCTGACAGTCACTAATTTATTTGATGGCACAGCCACTTGTTTCCAGCCCTTCTCTTTGACAAATGTCAATCATGTGGAAATAGTAATGAAGAGATTCCCTAGTCATGTGTGCCATTCTTAAGTGGGTACCCACACCCTTCACTGGGCACCCATACTCTTCACTGGGCAGCCTCACCCTTCACTGACACCCATGCCCTTTACTGGCTCCCATGTCCTAATTGGACACCCATGCCCTTCACTGGGCACCTATGCCCTTCACTGGCACCCACGTCCTTCACTGGGCACCCATACTCTTCACTGGGCAACCTTACCCTTCACTGGCACCCATGTCCTTCTTAACTGGACACCCATGCCCTTTACTGGGCACCCACGCCCTTCACTGGAC